>NC_073692.1:309238965-309346465 GCF_029784155.1 Uranotaenia lowii | reverse complement strand
AACTTGCTTTTTATTACAAGCTTCCAGTTAAAGAAAAAAAATGGTAAGGAAGTTGAAAATGTAAGCATTTTTGAATATCCGCCTCAAATACCGATTTTCATACCGATTTTTAGGATTTCCATACCGATAAAAGATTTTTTTGGGTTCCAAAATACCGATAAAAATGTGGCATCACTGCCACCAACACAACGCACTCGTCATCCACCTATTGTAAAAGAAAAGTCAAGCGCAACTCTCTTTAAGATTTTGGCCCTGAAAAAGGCCTTTTATTGTTATTTGTAGATATGAAAACATGATCAATCTAACGCTTCCTCGGGAATCTCGTGTTTAAGCAACAGTTTAAGCTAGTGATTGCTATGTGATCTTAAGGGAAATGAAAACATGATACTGATTCCAATCCAACGAGACGCATGAGACTAAAAACAGTTTGAGAGCTTTTGCCCTGAGTCAAGCGTTTAGATCAAAGCAGTCATTGTAAGCTTTTAGGCAGAAACACAATACAGCGTCGATCGTCGCGTCACGTCAGCGGTCAACGCTGTCGATAAGTACTAAAACGCGGACGCGACGCACCCGACGATTTTTGCATCACAATTCAGCGTCAAGAGACATCTAAGACCGCTGACGTGACGCGACGACCGACGCTGTATTGTGTTTCTGCCTTTTCTCGCAAGCGTTTGATACAAAGCTCATGTGTTTATCACATTATTTGCATAACTGCCGGGCGCATAATTTCGACGACATCGGCCTTGTTTCTGCTTATACTTATATTTAATTCGCCTTTTGTTATGCAGTTGAAAAAGCTGCATACTATCTTTATGGGTCGATTTAGACCATTAATAGTTATTAAAACGACAATTTATGGAAGAATGATTTTTTTCGAAGTTAAGTTCCTTTAAAAAATTCGACATACTTTATTCTAGAATGCTTATTTGAAACGAAAAACACATTGACTCGGGATAGGCTGTAGTAATTCTACGTGAACTTCTCGGTCGTTTCATATATACAACCTCTGTAACTTGTTTTTTTTATAGATAACATAACAACTATTTTTGACATAACTAAAGAAAGTCTTTTCGTAATAATTATTAAAGATTTAACTCACTTTACAACTTTGTTGCAGACTGTAAAACGATTTGAACTGTGCTCGCCAGGTTGCCAGAATTTTTTGAGCACGTAGAAGGGCCGGACAAATCCAGGCTATTTTATCTAAAAATCTGGAAAAATCCGGGCATTTGATTCCAAAACTTCGGTTGAAAATCCGGGCAATATCCGGGCAAATTTGGTCAAAACCAAACTCAACACAAATCAAGAAAAAAAAATTTAATCAAAAAATTCGTTTTCATCAGCAGTTTCTAAATCATATTCTAGACTTTAAAAAAAACTTCTCATGATTATTTTTATAAAACTTTATAAAAAATCGTTTAGGACGCATGCATGAAAAATTTATCAACACAATTTTCTTTTGTTTTGGCAAAAAAGTGAATTAATCCAGAAAAAATCCGGACTTTTTCCAATGAAATCCGGGCAACAGGGTTGGACTGGACTTTTTTTCAAACTGCGTGCACATTTTGTTGATTTTTCACAAAAATTTCAATCCAAAGTTATAGGAACAGCATTACATTAAACCGTTACAGAATTTCTGGATACAAATCAACAAAATCACTGAACATATTTCTTTTAGTCAATGTAGAAAAAATGTGTTTGTAAAAGGGTCAACAACCGGAAAATAGTAAAAGATGAATAAAAATTCGTCTAAATCTATATTTAGAACATAAATCAGTTAAAAAATGTGTACTGTATAAAGCATTCTGAAAAGGCAAAATATCAATCTTAAATTAAAGTTAACATCGTTTCAGTTGATCAAAAAAATAATGTGTAACTTAAGACACATTCCACGCGCTTGTACCGCTCACAAGTGATTTTTATCCGTGCGCATTAAAAATCTCAAAATTTGTCAATAATTTTGATAATTCAAATCACAAAAAAAAACCACAGAAAATAGATAATAGTTTTTTACATTTTTTATATAGTTTTCAAAATCTAATTTTTTGTTGGAAAAAGTGTAAACGTTTAGAAATAGAAATTCAATGCGTTTTGAAGCTAACAAATACAGCTTCATTGTGTGGAAAAAAAATTGTTGATATCGATAGGGGTTGTATTTAAAAGCGAACAAAAATAGTCACAAATGAAACAATTCACGTCACATAAAAAGAAGCTTTTTACTTATACGAAAAAAGTTGATATTTTAGAACAAAATTAAAAGATCTTTTTTGAAAATGATGAGACAGTTCTGAAACACAAAATTTGATAGAAACCGGTTGAAATCCAGTTGAGTAACAACAGCGCGAATGAGTGAATTCACGTTAAAAATTTGATTTTTTGTTAAATCTTATAAGCGAAATATGCTCTGAAAGCTGTTTTGATCCTCGGAGGGTCAGATTTTTACAAATCAAGCAGTCGGTTGGTTTAGTTGATTTTTCAAATAGTTCGTTAGAAATAGTTAGAAATAATTTTTTTTAAATCTTCAAAAAAAAAAAAATTGTGAGAAACAGTAGTAATTTTAATGTTTGATTCAAGTGCTAATCAAAGTTAGGAAAAAGTTAGGAAAAGATACTGATAATTCATGATTGAACAAGGCGGAATAACAAAATATCTCTTTTGAAAGTGTACAGAAAATTTGAAGGCTCTAAAGAATGGTTCAGATTAACTTGAAAATTCGGGACGTGAATTCACTTCACTATCCTGTTTTATTTAAACTGATAGGATTCACGTCACAACTTTAAAAATGCATAACTTTGGTCCCTGTTGTCCAATCGAGAAGCTACATAACAACACATAAAATTGTGTGTTTTTATTTTTCCTACATCTAATTTTAAGACACCAATATTCTATTTCCATAGAGAGAACAGGAAATCAAAGTGGCATGGAAGTCCAAAATAGTTAATTGTAGCGTGAATTCACGTCACAAAAGTAATCAATCACACAACAAACAATTTAGTGTTTTTAATGACAAAATTATTTAAATCCGGAAAAGCGATTTGACGGCACTGTAGAATGTGTCTTGAGTTTTTAGTTTCTTCTTTCTCATGTTTTGGAATTGTAAAAAAACCTCAATATTATTGACGCTCTAATAGTGATCTATAAAACATTTCTCATATGTTTATCGCTCTTAATCTCAAATAACGTTAATGATGCAAAAATAATTAATATTTATAAAAATGTTTCAAAATTATCTTTCGAGTAGATAGGTACTTGTTTTCGTTGCAATAAAATCGATAACATTGGATCCCAGCTGATCGACTGACACACATATCAAAATTTCCACTCCTTAAAAAGTCGATTCTTGCCGCCCATTCAAAAAGCCGCCGTGCGCCGATTCATAAACTGAGGGCAGTCAAAGTAGGAACCTTCCTAGAGAGACGGAAAGAAATTCCAAGATTATCCACACTGCACGGCCAGGCCCGGCTCTAGCTAGCAGGAATGTTTGTGAAATAATTTATAAATTGGCAATCAATAGCGAAATTATATGTGTTCCCCGGCAAAAGACGGCACAATTCACTTTGGGAAGATTGTTTCATCAGATAAATGGCCCTGACCGGCGCGGCGACCAACAGAAAGGAAAACATCTTCTCTTCGTTTCGGAAAAGTGCTGTCTTTCGATGGCTGAAGCATGTTTGGAGCTAGCTGGGCTGATTCAGTTGAAGTCTACATTTTGGAGGATTAGTTTTTCTTAGTCCAATGCTTTGAATTCAAGACTCAGGCAAAAATCTTTGAATGATAAAAATGGGATTAACGTCTGAGTTAATAGTAATGTAAAATTATCAAACGATCTCTGTTGAAAAGCTCAAATTCTGTTTAATTTTTGACAAAAAAAACTTCAATTTATGGAACATTTTCCCAATGGTGGCTGATGGTTTTCTCCGTTGAATTAACTCGTAGTATTCAATCGAATTCCAATCCTGCTGGTTTCTTCGAGGCTAGCAAGAGAAATGTCTAACAATTGTTGAAGAAATAGTTTGCTGCAAGTCGTCACATATCCCTAGTTCAGGCATATCGAAAATATTATCTGATGTATCGGTGTTTTATTATCCAATTCATTTCAAAACGCCGAGCCGCCATTAAGCTATAGGGTAGCCTTTTTCCCATCGTTTGTTTGGGATAGAGAAGAAATCCTTCGGCCTTTCGACAGACAGCATTCAACTCATGAATGGGTCGATGTAGAACTACTTAGGAAAAAAGGCTGTAAACAAAATTTTTTGCTTCAATGAATAAAGCGAAAATGAGAAACTTAAAAAAAAATGTTGATGTTGAACAAAGGTGTTTTCAGATCATGAAATTCTCTACTCAAAACATTATCATAGCTCAGATATTTATATGTAAGTTAGGAAAAAAAAACTTACAGCATCACTGCTGCAAGGTACCCCGAGTCGAGAGACGAATTCATTTAGCTATTCATAAGCACTCATAAATATTAACCTCATCAATGGCGACCAACTCCACATCTCCATTCGATCGCGGGCGCGGGTGATGCTAAGACAAACAAAAACAAGCCCCAAATTAAGGAAATCAGTGCCCCAGAAAGTCCAAAAACAACCAACCAAACCCAACCAGCCAGAGAAGAGCGATCCCTCCCGGTGTTGTGGATGTAATTTAATCTTTAATGGCGGCAATTTAATAATGAAAATGAATCGTAAAACACTCTGTGGAATTTTAAAGGGTAATTTTTCGGAAAAGGCACGCCATCTGCACGCATCAGGGTGGATGGATTCAGCAACGTGCTTTTGGTCTTTTTAGGGGCCCACAAACAAACAAACAATCCAATCCAATCCGTAGAGCCCCAAATTCGTCTCCAATCGGATGTTATCGATTTATTAGTCATATTGGTACGCATTTTCGAAGCTCGTCATCTCCGGAGCCTGCGTCTGGGATATCGCGCAATTTGTATTAAATTATTCATATTGGTTTTGGTATAATTTTCATTGCGTTTCACATAAAACTTAATTATCTGCAGGTCGAACTAAGTTCCAGTTCACCCCGTGCTGGCCGGGGTTCAGAAATTTTGGAGGCATAATTTATTCCGTCACTCGTGAATTGATTTTTTCCTGAAGTTCGAGCATATTGGTTTTCATACGTGCTCGTGGCCGGAATGATTGGTGGTCCTTAAGAAAGTTTTTTTTAAAGTGGATGATTGATCAATTTTAAAACAACTCTACTGTCGTAGTTCCGATTGCAAAATGTGTAGCGCTTATTTGAATTTCGCTCCAATCAGCTAGGAATTTTTGAAGTTAGTTGGAAAAAAATTATGTTACAATTTCAAATTGTTTTTTTTTTTATAGAAATTTAGCTTAATTTTGAGGATTTTAACACTTCGAACGGGTCCAATGAAAAATCTGATACACCACCAGAATGGTTGCCATAACTTCGCAAATGTGAAACCGATTTTCATAAATTATACCATTTGAGGCCCTTGGAGCCAAAGGGGTATAAGTGCATAAAAGTTTATTTCGAGAAAACTTTGGCTATTTTCCATGTATTTTTCGAAAATTTGTATTTTGCTCTCGAACGTAAAAGTATGTAAATAAAATTTGAAAAATCTGAAAAAATCACCAAATATAGTTTAAAGTGTGCAAAATCGTTTGGCATCATTAACTCAAAATCGACCATTTTGTCACTTATACCCCTTTGGTTCTGAGGGCCTCATTTTTAAATCGTTTTCATGTTTACTTTCTGTCGCTGGAATAAAAAATCTTTTCGATTTTAGTTGCGCTAGAAACTGAGTCTAAAGATAAGATAAAGGCCCAATAGCATCACTGCAAAAAGCTATAAAAAATAACTCAGTCAACCGAATCCATTCTAACTTTCAGAAAATAAACTTCTATTTGGTATAGATTTGGTATATTTACTTCGCTTCAGAACATCCTTTGAATAATGAAACGAATAAAACTAAGTCTAAATTGTATCACGATGCCCCTAAACATGATACCGTAAACTGGGGGAACTTTGATCAGAGGGGTAAGTTTGATCAACATGAAATTTTTGCAGATAATTATCATTAACTAAGCATGAAGTTAAAATATCTGAAAACTGTTTACTACGATTAAAAGCCTGTAAATTAAGTTATTAATGAGCTCAATTTGGTTTTTATTAGGAGATTTTTTATATTACTTAAATAAAAATTTTAAATCTTAAAATATCTGGTTTTTTAAGGCTCACAAACAAACATCCCTCCTGATCAAATTTAAGTATTTAGGAGCAAATGGTTTTTTTAATGTGAAAGTTCAACTTTTTTCTTGGTTTAGGGTAATTTTAAGTGTTATTTTTAATGGTCGTTCTATGATAATTTTTGGATATTAAAAAAACGGTCATTTTCCATGAAAAATCCCGTATTGAAAAAATAGCTGAATAACCCTTTAAATGGTAAAGTTTGAAGAGAAAAAGAACATGGGAACAGAACGAAGACTTAGGAAATTGCATGAAGGTAAAATTTTATTTATTGTTGAGGCCAAAAAACATTGAGAAATATTTAAATTTTTGCCCCTAAATGTATGCAGCATCATTGTCCATCTTTCGAATATTTTTGTTTTTGAAAGAAAACGCTGAAAAATTTAATTGAGTCCAAACAAAAAATACTGTTATACACGTTTTGAGCCTTCTGTGCTTAATAGCGTCAAAACAATAAATTTGAAGATGTTGAGATACGTAAAAACCATTGTGATCAAAGTTTCCCCTAAACTCGAAATCTGGTTTTGTAACAAACATTAAATTAAAACCACCAATATCGTTTGAATTGACTGCAATCAATGATCATGTTTTATACTCTTCACCTCTGTAAGGGTTTTAAAGCTTTTAGGTATTAGAAAAAAGCAACCTCTTCCAAAATATTCAAAGATGATTGAAAAAATTTATCAAAGTTCCCCCAGTTTACGGTAACAACAAAGAAGTTATTAAAAAGATTTCAAAATGGTATCTGTGATGGGAATCGGCTTAGTAGTTTTGCAAAAAATCTGTGATTCGGCGAAATAAAAATCTGGCTTTCTTAGTTTTCACCCAAAGTCTTTGTAATGGTTTTCTATGACAATAATTCCTTATGTTTCATTGAAAATTCATGAAAAATTGCGTCTTTCATACATACATTTTAACTGAACAAAATCAACGAACCTTACTCTTATCATATTTTTTTAAACTTAACTTTGATATCCAAAAGTTATATTAACATCAATATTAAAATATTTTGAAAAACGTAGAAAACTTAAAAAAATTGTGAAATCTGTGAACAATCCAAAAATTCTGTGTTCTGTGACACAGATTCTGTGATAATAATTTACTCAAAATTCCTTAGCGTTTTCATTGGGTTTCTGATCCAGAAGTTTGCCAATATCACTTTTAAATGTTTGTTATACGATTCTATGCTGAACTGTGTAGCAACGTTGAATCATAAACGCACAGCTGCAGCATGACTACAACTTGTTTTCGAACGTCCCGTGTAAAGATTTGAGTACTTTTCTGAAGTGTGCGCAAAATAAATTTGCCCCATCGATCTTTGTTTGGCTCTATTTTTACAATTTTCGAAATATAGAGAGAATTAAAAATACGTTGTAAACTAAACACTTTGAGCAATCTTTGTTCACATTTTCAGGCAAAAATAACCGCGCAGACGAGCAAAACATAATTCTACCTTGAAAGTAATTTGACGAGATAAAGCATGGATTATCCAAAATCTGGACGCACTGTTTATTATACCGCACCTAGTTGTCGAATCCGGAATTTTTTGACAGAACTTTGTTTGGAAATGTTTTCTCTATTCGTGCTGAAAATTTCATTACCATTCGTTTCAAAAAAGTTACACGTGATAGAAGCCGCGAGGCGAAAATTATTTTTGGACACCCACGTAAAAAAAATGTATAAGGAGGAGTGTCTGAAAAATGTTTTTTTCCTTACATTAGATCTCACAAAGGACCAGTAAAGTTTTCGCTAGATTTGGCTAGCTGCCAATACAGCGAAGAGGTACTATAGTGGTATCGGGCCAACTGCCCTCAATTCCGCTCTATCGAAAAATTTTGGGCAATTGTCAAGCAGATGAAGAAGAATGGTAGGACGACTCGGGATGCAACAGAGATAAAGAGATTGTGGAACAAAATGGCCGCTAAGGGCAGTTAATGGCCGCTGAGGTCAGTGAATAGGGTGTCCAAACTATGATGAGTGGTTCTCGACGAAAAGTTCGAAATTTTATCAAAACAACATCGGAATATTTTTTTTATAATTTTTCCTTAAAAGTGCAGTAAAAACCCTACAGTTTGAGTACAAAACATTTTTATTTCGTTTACATAGCTTCGAGATAGACCCTTTTCAATTCGTCCAGATTTGTAGTGATCCATGCTTTATTTATACCTTAACCAGTTGTAGTTTTGTTGAACTCAATGATTTTGATTTTGAATTCCTTGAGGTGGAGAAAATTGTTTTTTAGAAAGATATTTTTAAAAAATTAAATAACTAAATCATTTATTGATATGCATACAACTTTTTATGAAACACGACATCGAAGTCAACGGTCCATAGCGGCCCTCAATCAGTTTAATACAACAGATTCAGAAAACAAATGAATCTAGAATTGGGTTCCCGATCAGCAGAGCATATACAATTTATCACACACACACATTGTTCATAATGTTCACTGTGGTGGAATTGGCTAACGCGCCGTTGTACCGAAGCGGAGATTGCAGGTTCAAGTCCTGTCGGTGAGCCGTTGTATCTTTTTCGAAAATTTCATGATATTTACGGCTTATGTTCTTTCGTTTTTTGATACCTCATGTTTCTCTAATTCTTTCCATCACATACGAAAATGTGATTTTGCCTGCTTCCAATTGCCTGCTTTGAATTTTTTTTTTATTTTTTTCGACCGTCAGTCACAAGTCACAGATGATGATAGAATGATAGAAACATGAAATTTAGACATTGAACGAAAAATATTTCATTTGTCTTATAAGCATGTCAACAGTTTTGAGCACTGATAATTAATAATATTTTTTCACATATTTCAGAACGAAACAATTTAGCTTTACCCTTCAAACCGAGACACAGAACATATCTATCGTCTTAATTGATTTTGAAGTTTTCCACGATATATTGAAATTTTCAGTGCAAGATGACACAACAGAAGCATTTCCAATACTGACTACCAAAGTAATGTCACGATAAGCAAAATTTTTAACCTAGTGAAATTGAACCTATTTGTTTTATTATGGATTATAAATTTTTGCTCGCAAGGTTAAATTGACTAAAGGAATGTTAAAATAACCAAAATTATAGACCAAAATTAAAATCAACAATATAAGCATTTTTAAATATTTCAGAAAACCTTGATTTTTTTTCATTGTGCGGACCCTACGGTTCATTCGGTTCCTATGGTTCCTACGGTTTGAACAGTTCCTACGGTTCGTGCAATTTCTAAGGTTCGTACGGTTCCTACAGTTAATACGGTTTCTACAGTTCGTACGGTTCCTATAGATCGAACGGTTCGTACGGTTCAATCTGTTCCTACGGTTCCTACAGTTCGTACGGTGTCAACGGTTCCTACGATACCTGCGGTTCGTACAGTTCTTACGGTTCGTAGGTTTCCTACGCTTCTCATCATTCGTATAAAACCTGTGGTTTGTACGGTTCCTATTGTTCGTACGGTGTCTTAGATTCCTACAATTCCTACAATTCCTACGTTTTTACTGTTTCTACGGTTCCTACGGTTGTACGGTTTTCACGATTCGTACAAATCCTGCGGTTCCGATGGTTAGTACGATTCCTGCGGTTTGTATGGTTCCTAAAGATCGTATGGTTCCTACAGTTCGAACGCTTCTTACGATTGCTACGGTTTCTACAAATAGTGTGGTTCCTAAGGTTTGTACTGTTCCTAAGGTTCCTACGGTTCTGCGGTTCATACTGTTATTACGAATCCAATGGTTCGTAAGGTTCGAACGGTTTCTTCGATTCGTACGGTTCCTACGGTTCGTACGGGTCGTAGGGTTCGTACAACTCCTGTGGTTCGTACAATTCCTACTGTCTGCACGGTTTCTACGGTTCGAACGGTTTCTTCGATTCTCACGAATCTTACGGTTTCTACGGTTACTGCGGTTCATAAGGTTCGTAAGGTTTGTACGATTCCTAAGGTTCGTGCAGTTTTCACGGTTCGTACGGTTTGTACAGTTCAATGCAATCATCAATGCCACTCCATGTACTGAAATTGAAATATATCAATTCAAACTAACTCAAGATTCAATGAACTCTTTCAATGAAAAGATGTCATTCAATTTTCAAACACTTTGGCAGCAAGAAACGAAACAAATGTTTACATTTACATAGTATTCCGTCTCACGACATAACTTGACGAACATAATTCCTCAAATTCACTCGGTCCATGGCAACCGTTCTTCAATTTCTCGAACACCATACGTTCGCCTGACAACAAGTGTATTGTTCTTAAATAGGCTCAAAAATTCGAATCAATCCTTGAAAATATTTTTAGAGTGCTGTGTCTTTGTATTTCGTCTATACCATTGCAAAAATTGGCGAATCCTTATAGCGATAAGAAGATCAAATCAATAATAGGTACTTAACATAATAAGGAACAAACGAATCTGCGTTAGTTGATGTTTAAGAAGAAGGAGTAGAATTGTAGATTATTTTTGGATTTCGAAGTTTTGTTTATCAGTAGATTTGATGTTCAGGCGGAGCTGACCAAGCCACATTCATATTTTTGTCCGGACCGCTCAACTCTATATAAAATAGATATGTACCGTTGAATAAAACAACATTTATTTTGTATTGATACTCGCTGATGTTCAAATGGTTATATAATATAATGTTTTAGTTTTGAACTTAAAACTTCACCTAAAGTTATAACATTTTCAAAAAATCGCACTCAATATTCAAAGCCGATCATGGGATAGGGTGGACCAAATCTCAAAATTTGAGTGGCATTAGAATTCCTATTCTTTACTTCTCAAAACACAATCAAAAAATTTTGTGAAAAAATTCAAGAATGTACTTTTAATTAATAAAATAAACACTTGAGTTATCGTCCAAAAGTTTGGGATCACCCCTTTGTATGGTTGGGATCATTCTTATAAAAACATGCAAAATAATTTTATTTAAATCTTTTTCATCTAACATCGTATTGTAGATCTGAAGGGTACATTTGGAAGCTTAGGAATTGTTGTTTTTTAATTAATATAAAAATTATATTTTAAGGTAAGAACTATAAAAAAAATCAGAATCATAACTGGGAACTTTCAAAAAAACAATTAATTTCAGGTGATTTTTTTATGGTTATCACTTGAAAACATAATTTTTAAACGAATCTATGATAAACCAACAATTTCTTAGCTAACGAATGAACCCTTCAGATCTGCAATACGATTTTAGATGAGAAAGATATGAATAAAATAAATTTGCATGTTTTTATAAGAATGATCCAAAACTTACCATACAAAGAGGTGATCCCAAACTTTTGGACGATAACTCAAGTGTCTATTTTATTAATTAAAAGTACATTCTTGAATTTTTTCACAAAATTTTTTGATTGTGTTTTGAGAAGTAAAGAATAGGGATTCTAATGCCACTCAAATTTTGAGATTTGGTCCACCCTATCCCAAGATGATGGGCTTTGAATATTGAGTGCGATTTTTTGAAAATGTTATAACTTTAGGTTAAGTTTTAAGTTCAAAACTAAAACATTATATTTAGGCAAAACACCTCCGAAATAGCTTTTGCTCATTATCTTTCAAATGAGATCAGAAGATTGGCAATATGTCCTAAGACGGCTGAGATATGAACGATCGAAATTTGCATGTTTTTAGTGGGTGATCCCAAACTTTTGGCCGGCAGTGTATGTATCCAACTGAATATCGCATGATCAAGTGTCGTCGACGAGTCGTCAATTTTTCTAGACACCCGCTCGATTTATTCAACTGTGTTCCATACCACAATGATTTTCCAAGTTTCTCGGAAATATTACCCTTGACAATATGATTTACTCAAATCGCCATTTTAAAAAAAATCAAATTGTTATTTTTACATATTTTGCGTAAAATGTTTAAAAAGCATAGTTTCTGTTCTTGTAATCTGACTTTTTTCGAATTATTTTTATCGCTGGTAAAAAAAATCAACATTTTTGAGGAGATATACTAATTTTTATGATCATTCCTAATCAATCGGATAAGACTGGAACTCGCTGTTCACTGCGCATACCAAACACGTAAAATGACACTCACCGACCTGGCAGTGTCCCATCGAATAATGGCCTTATAAGAATGAACCTGCCGATCCGGCGTGAAACGAAATAAGCGCGCGTGGTTGATGGAAATTTATGGAAATATTGACGATAATCGATTTTCAAGCGATATGAGGTCGAATAAAAGGTGATCACCGATCGATTTCAGCTCACACCTTAGGTTTGGTGAAGTTTTGGCTTGGGCTCTGGGAAGAAATGAATTCGAAATATGAAAAAAGAAAAAGCTTCAGGAGTTCGAGGCCCCCGGCCATCGCAGGTCGTGAGCTGTTTGCCAGTGGATAAGCAGGGACATACTTCCTACAGCAGCAGCTCCCTTGAGCCTGATTCGATACTTTACTAGACTTCTGCTGAACTTTGGAGGTTGATGTGTGGTTGCTGCCTGCTGGTGCCATTTTGGTGATTCAGCGCCTTAACGCTCAAGTGCTGAGACGTCGAAAGATATCCGTACAGCTCGTTTGGTTTGGCTCGGCCAGATCGATCGATCGATCGATCGACGAAAGCTGGGCGCTCGAAACTGCTTCGATCTTCACACGGATATGGTTTCGATTTAAATTTATGAATATATTTACCGGCGCACATCTAAATGCACATAAAGAGAGACGATATCGGTGTTATAGTTTCCAGAGTTATTCTGAAGTCAATACGGGGTCCTCTTTAAACTATAGTAAACGAAATCAGATGGCGAGAGCTGCGCTGAAGGTGTCTGACAAGTGGCGTCTCGAGGATGGTTTTCATTTCGAAAAAGATTAAATGGAATCTTTCCAGAACTTCCATTTCCTCGGAGCAAATTCATTCGTGTTGGAAGAAAGTGCTAAAAATGTGGACACTTGTAGCGCATCATCCTTTGTCCATCCACATTGTGATTAAAATAAGATACTTTGAAAAATACCAGAAATTATTGGTAAGATTTAAAACAAAACAAGATGACACAAAACATTCTCTAAATTGAAATTTTGATTCGTAAATTCGCTTATCGGTTATTAAGGTTTACCCTTAGTCTCTCCGGTAATACCGGACGATTGCGCTTTTTTTTAAATATCAATTTTCCAACATCTCCGGTGTGGTTAAAAAAAACCACATTCTCATTTCACAAGAATATGATTCCATAACAAGGTATTGATCCTCGGAAACCGATTCACCGATTTTGTTTAATCGTGCGCCCACTAGTCGGCAATACTTATGTAAGCCAACGGTTTCGTCCTCTTTGAATCAGTCATCCCAAGCGACGACTGTGAGTGGTGCGAATACCGTAAAATTAGGAAAATTTCGGTTCGTTTATTGTTAAACTTTTCGGATCGCCACTTATGATCCTCAGCTCCTGTTTTATTGTCGAATTTATCGTTGCCCATTCCGTTTTACGTTTTAGACAATTTTCATAATTTTTTGGCTAGATTTTGAAACACTTTTTGAATTTTCGCACTTAAAATCGCTTATTTTAAAAATGAGCGTGATTCTTCGCATGCATCCACACACTCATTTTGCGGAACCCTTAAAACTTGTTGAATTGACCCGTTATTGGGAACGTCCATTAACTGTCAAATATTGGAAGGGTTAATATTACACATGTTTTTGGTAAAGTATGAGTACGCTTAAAAACGTGTAGTCTTTGATCTTGTCAAAATTTCGTCAGTCAGTCAGTCAGTCAGTCAGTCAGTCAGTCAGTCAGTCGTGAAAACGGTTGATGAAACAAATTAGGCGCGATAGATTGCAGTAAGTATTTCAATATCTTCACATACAAATTATTTATTGAATATAATGAAATATTTATTACATTCGATTTTGTTTTGCAGTTGAGAAAAAAACGGTGCGGCGAACATTCCGGCATTCCTACGGCAACCTGGACAACAGTGTACAGATCATCATTGCAGCAAAAGCAAATTTCGTTTTCCAATAATAAAGGTGAGTTTATTTATAAAACACTTTAATATTCCTAAAATTCTATTTAATTGTCCTCCACTAACCAGGGAGATCAATAAGTTAAAAAATTCAAATCTCCCGAGAAAAAAATTAAACCATTACTAATCAATTTCAATTTCTTTCAGATTCCTGCATTCCTGTGCCCGCTGTGTAATTTTAATTTGGTGAATCGGACTAGCTTTCTGTTCTATTATTCTTGCATGCAACATTTCATATCATTCAAGCATCTGCTAACATCTGCACCGGGAGCAAGCGTTTGAAATAATTTGTAAATTTGACCCGACATCAGAGAAAAGCCTATGTACCCGAAAAAGGGTACAGGGGCTGTACACGAAAAAGGAGTTAACCCAGTCTTATCCGATAACGGATCGAAACTACAAAATATGGGGTTGCGCCTAATGAATATGCGCATCGAAATCAAAACGAAAAACGAATTCACTCACACAGCCTACGCTCTCATTTGGCGCAACCCCCTTATAGCAGGGGTCGGGGAACTTTTTGAATCATTACCCCAAAACACTTTTATTTAAGTTGATATTACCCCATGACGAAGAACAAAAAAACGAAATCGAAATTTTTTCAGCATCTTCATATTATGCACCAACAAATTCATAAAATTGCAAAACGAAAATATACACTTTTCACTCACAAAATATTCACTATTACCCCCAAGAATTTCACTTTTAGCCCATTTGGGGTAATTTACCCCGGTTCCCTGACCGCTGCCTTATAGTGTTCTTTTGATCCGAAATCGAATTAGACTGGGTTAACTACTTCTTCATGTAAAGCCCTTATACCCTTTATAGGGTACATAGGCTTTACTTCTGAAGTCGGGTCAAATTTACACATTATTTGAAACGCTTGCCCTCTGTGGAGATGTTTGTTTGTTTGTTTATTGTTCCAGTAGAGTAAGAATACAATATTCTTTTCAATTACTACTTCCGACACACACAATTTGTCATTCACGTTCACTTATTTTAATTTTGATTTTAATCCTATTATACAGACCCCGTTCGATTTTGGCAACATTCGATTTTGGCAACATCCGAGCAAAAACCGTTCGATTTTGGCAACATCCAAAAAAATGCGGTTTTTTTTGTCACTTTTTTATTTTTTATTTTCATTTCAAATTAATCAAAATTAATGTAAAACATAATATAAGCATGAAATTTTTCAATTCGGCTTATTTATAATAGTTTTAATCTGTAAAAACACGAATTTTTCCATGTTTTACTGCTTAAAACTTATATAAATGAGCCAAATTGAAAAATTTCATGCTTATATAAGGTTTTACATCAATTTTGACTAATTTGAAATAAAAATTTAAAATAAAAAAGTGACAAAAAAATCCGTTCGATTTTGGCAACATTCGATTTTGGCAACATAAAATTTTCGGGCGTGTTGCCAAAAACGAACGGGGTCTGTATTTTATTCCCTATAACTGATAATTTTCACAGTATGAATCCAACACGGCTGCTAATTCTGGTAGGGGAAGAGGGGGCATAATGCCCACGTTAAGAAGAAAGCTTTGTTTTAGAGTACATATGAAAAGATTAACTTTAATTTTCGATTGTGTTTGGAAGTTTCTTTAAATTTTTGTCTAAATCTGATATTTTGAATACCTGGAAGGTCAAAAAAAGGCCAAAAATTTTATGAGGTTTGAAGAGTAGGTTGAAAATTGGAATTCAGATTCAGTTGGGGCATAATGCGCATATGTGTGTTCCCAATCGCGCCATTAAACGTTTATTACGTGAATATTGATCGAAGTGCCCCCGAAAGTGTTTGACAGTGAAAAACACTTGTATTTTACTTCATTTTTTTGAAAAATGTATTGATACGCGCAGTGTTGCCAGATATACAGACATTTTTTGTGAAAAGTTAATTAAATCTTTATGAAATTCAGGAATTTTAAATATTTCCGTTTATATCAAAGTTATGTTTTCCAATTTAACATAGAAATTTCTTTTAAAGTATTGTGATGAAAGTTGAACATAAATTCAAACAAATATGAAACATGCTTAAGGGGGGGGTAGGGTCTAACACTTTCAAAAAATCGATTTTTTTATTTTTTTATTTTCTTATTGTAAAACATTTCAAGAATGTTGTGTCAAATTTTCAAGTCAATTGAAACAAAACTGTAGAAGTTATAGGCCTTTATCTCCTCCTATCTTATACTGCAAGAAAGCAAGAGCAGAAACTTCAAACGCGTTTTTCTCGAAAGCACATTTTTAAAGTCCGTGGACATCGTCATTTGAAAACTACTTATCCGATTCTTTTCAAATTTGGAACATATTTTCTACATATAAAATACCAGACCCCAACGTTTTTCTTTTTTGATTTTTTTACTTTGGGGAGATTTTAGAGGGTAAAAATGGCGAATTTTTTCGTGAAAAATCGTAGTTTTTACTTCAAACAGCCACAAAAATTTCATAAAAATATTTTTAAGTTAAATAAAAACGTTGGGGTCCAGAAAAACATCTATTAAAAATATTTTGCTCTGATTTTTTCACTTCAGATGATTCTGTGCTGAGATACAGTGTCCACCGCAAATCCTGTTTTCTAAAAAGCATCCTCGAAAATGCTCCGTCACCGGCTCATTTTTCAATATTTTTCTACGAAAAAATTACTAAATGCCCTTTTAACAATGCTTTGTATAATGCAAAAAATTTGAATACATTTGTTTGAACGATAGCTCTAGAAAAAAATCGTGAAAATGTTGTTTTTTTATACCCGTTAGACCCTACCCCCCCCTTAAAGATAAGCGGACATGGCGCGCTTTGCCCCGCCTCGTCATTTTTATATTAAATCGCTCAAATAATATAAATAATTATTCAATTATGAAATATTTTGTTTTTTGATGAATGTTAAGGCCCATGTTTATCATAAGAACATATGACAGGTGGTTTTTTGCTTTTAGTTGACGTAGTTCCTTACGAGAAAAGTTTAAAAATTTCAAGAAAAACTGCTAAAAAATTTTTTTTTTCGTTTTTCCTCAAATTTACGTGATATAAAAAACTCAAAACATCCAGAAATGTTTATGAACGCATAAAAAGGTATATCGAAAAAATTGGCATTTTCAGAAATTTTGAAAAATGTATGAGTAGTGAAATACTGATGGTGGCGCATTTTGTCCGCACTGGGCATTTTGGACCCAGTTCCCCTACTGTTTCCAGTAGTTCAGGCATTCTCTTTTAAAAATGGTTTCTGATTGTATACGCTTAACATTTGGGGGTAATGAGTTGTAGTTGACAACACCTCTCACAAAAAGAGAATTTGCATACAAAGTGGTTTTATTAGTAGGCACAACATAATTGCGCAAACGGCTTCCTTGAGCGCATATGAGCGGGGAGTGCGGGGAGATAACGAGTCGAACCAAGCTTACGCATAAACATGCAGGATCTGAATGCATAGAAATTTTTCATAGAACATCCAATGAGATTGTTTTTTAGATGATTTACTCGATCGTATCGGTTTAGGCCATAGACATATCGCACGCAACAATTTAATGCAACATTTAGTCTATTCAGTGCACCAGAACTAGGGCGAACATGGAGTACATCACCAAACAGAAAATGTGGGAGGATCAAGGCTTTGAACAAACAGATTTTTGTATTGGTTGGTGCGGAGTATGTACTTCTGTAAAGATTGCGCAAACAGCCTGTAACCTCCTACTCGGTTACAACCTGCATTTTATGAATTTCGGTGGCAGTTTTGCCCTGATAAACATAAAATGTAAGTAAATGTAAATATTCACGCTTAAAAGTTTTTCTTATATAAAATTTAATTAACGAATTAATTTAAAATGGGCCTTTAGTAAACCTTGTTTCGAAAATAGAAAGATAGCAGTTGTTTTTCAGTGTAGCAGATTAGGTTAGCTCAACTGCTGTAACCTCATCTAGCCGAGACACCATCCACGCCATAAGGAATCCGCGCCACATGCGGAACCACTAAGAAGATGACGTGGCCCAATCAGGAGCGTCGACATCACCGATTGGTCGTACCGGAGGAGGTGATAAAAGACCGACGCACCAATGGGCCGGCCTCTTATACCTTGGGTACGCGATTCCGAAAAGTGTCGTTCGACAGTTGTGCGCGTATCGTATAAACCGCCAACTTACTTCCGTTAGCCAAGCTTCACCTATATCGAAGATCTTGGCAGTTTAGTAACGCGAGTGAAAAATCCTCACAGATCAGCACCGTGATAAAAAGTGCTAAGTGCGTCCCAAGAGGGTCGAACCGCCGTCCGTAAACATACGGCGCAGGACACGGCCGTCCGTCAACATACGGCTTCCCGGATACGCCGTTCGTTACCATACGGCAAACGACTTTCTCTGGCCGTACAACAACACACGGTGCAGAAAAGAACAGAGAACTGTAGTTCTCTCGACAAGCCATCCTACAGCCGCCGGTAGTATTCCGAGGCCGCATCTATCACCACTTTGAGGCCTGAGGCAGAACCTGCGCGACGCACCAGGGCGTCCGCTACTACGGGAAAATACCGGCCAATCCGGCTGACGGAATCCACGTGGTACCACGGCAGCGAGTTCCAGCATCGAGGTGTCCGGCAGCATCGACGGGTACCCGCACCAGCACATCGAGCAAGCAGTGAGTTAAAAGAGTTTTTTCTATAAATAAAATCTGAATTTTGCTCCTTGATAACTGAAGTTCGAATTAGCTTTCAATACACGTTGATTTTATTGCCCTTAAAATTTTCATTTCACTTTTATTGCGTGCACCGAAAGAATTTAAATACGGGTTATAACTGGGTGGGAGGTAACGACATCGAACAGGTTGGTAAGTATTTCCTAGCTACGACGAGCCGATCCTGAGATTGGCTGGAGTCCTGAGCTAGTCGAAGGCCTAGTTTCAAGCCGTAAACTTTTCCACATTGTTACATGATCAGATCGTCCCACAATAAATTTTCGTTAAAAAAATAAACAAGATTGTTCGCAGTTTTGCTCCAGTGGATTTGCTCATCGTTGAAGAAGACATTGGGAAGAGAACCATGGACAGCTTGCCTTCTAGATTTGGTTATATACAGTGCCTTGCTTGTGGTATGGTTCACCAGTAGTCCATTTCTCGAACACCACGCAGCAACTCTTGCTAGATCTTTGTTGACCAACCAGACAAATTCATTTGAGACCCGGTTCCGATCGACAGCATAGAGCTGGACATCATCAGCATATAGTTGGATAGATCAATGTTTCAAAACAAGAGGCAAGGCTGGACCGAGTTCACATTTTTATTGTTTGATACCGTAAAACGGGGTAACATTGATCACTGGGGTAACTTTGACCAACAATAAATTTTTCCACGTTATCATCAATAACCCAGTCTATAGTTAGATTTTTTGAAAACTGTTTTCATCGTTTGAAAGCCTATTAATCTTTAAATATCTACTTTTTCCAAGACTTGCTAACTAATAGCTTTCCTGATAATACCAAACAGCATTTAGAAACAAAAGGGTTTTTGAATGTGAAAGAACAACTTTTTCCTTTGTATATGTACAGTTAAAGTGCTATTGTTATAGTCATATTATGAAATTTTTTCGATAGCATAGGGTGACTACACACATCTTGCATTGGCTGATACATAAAGTACCACTGTTAATCAGAGCCAACTCGAGATGCCAATATAAGTGTCTGGATTCAAAACTTATTCCAAGTGCCGCTTTGATTTTCAGTGAGGTACTATAATGCACACCACGGCAAGTCAATGTAATCATGATTGGGAAGTTCTGAAACAGCCAAATAAACTCTACACGTGCAGGAAACTCATACGACCCATGAAGCTGTTTCAGAAAGGATTGGGAAGGATTTCAGATATGGGGGATCCTAAATGGCAAGTAGTATCCTACATTGTATAGTAGTTTATTAAATAACAAAGATATGTTCCATAAATTCCTAAAAATTAAACAATCTCACCGAATTCAGCTCATTCTCCCTTCCTCCTCAAAATACCATTTAAATGTATGCAATGATGGAGCCTTATAGTATTTTCAATCAATTGGTCGAAGATTCTGACTTCAGCCTCTTAGAAGTTGTGGTGTAATACGGGTCTTCTTCGAAAGCTGTGAAATCGTCAAACATCATATCGTCATTTTGATATTTAAAAAATAAGGACATTTTCCAAAAGTAAGCCCGTATTGGACAAATGGAGAAAAAATGAAAATGGAACTAATAGGAGGGCCCAGGGGAATGTGCGAAGGTAAAGTTTAATTTGTATTTTGAAGCTAAACTATTTAGCAATTGTTATATTTTTTGCCCCTAAATGTATGCAGCATATTTGTTCGTTTTTCGATTATAAATGTTTTTAAAAGAAATGGTTAAAAGGCAAGGTATAATTTATAAAATAGCATTTTTAAATATTATGAAGGTGTTTTGTATCCTTTATGATCAAGAAAACTCGCTAAAACCGTCCAAATAGAGACTGATCAATGTATCCCCAAAGCATCAAATTCTGAATAGAGACGGAATCGATTTTTAAATCAAATTTAAAGAGGTATAATAAATTTCTGCAACCATGTTTCACGTTAATAGAAGTCCAGTACTGGTTTTAAAAACATGAAACATGCCACATTCCCCTCGATAGAAAAAATAATCGAAAAATATTAAAAAAAGGGATCAATTTTACCCCGGATGACGCTACTTCAATCAATTTAAATAAAGTTACCGTTTTGACTGATAATGCGGGTTCGCAAAAACCGTCAATTTAACAACTTACAAGTGTTTCTCTAAATGAGTGTATATGATATTTGACATCCCAAGCAACGACAAGATAAAAAAGTGACCTTAGTTTAATCAAAAGAGCAATGTTCTTTGATGGTATTGAAAAGCATTCGTTAAATAAAATATGTTTAAGTGAAATTATTTTTGATTATTTTTAATTTTATTTTCTGGACAACGCAATTTCAGAAGATTATCATTGAAATGTGTTAGATGATATGGGCTTCACGCGGAAACAAGTAAGAACTGATTTTGATCCAATAATTTTTTTTGTACAAATAAATCCCTTTTTCATTTGAAACAATTACTTTTGTTAATTTCATAAATTATATATATATTTTTTTTTGGAAAGCAGGATTTTTTTTTTGCACAGATTTTTTTCAGACTTTGGTATAAAACAATTTTAGAAGCATAAATTTTTTTTGATGGAAAAGGAAATGTATATCTTTTTAAATAAAAGTTATTTTGCTTCGAGTTTAACCAGCTTGTACTATAATTTGCATGTTCGAAACCAATCGATCTCGAAAAGCCAACACTGTTTAAAAAATTAAAAAAAAAAATTTTGCATGGTGTTTTATGTACCTTTGTATTTTTTTGTAGTAAACTATTTATTTAACTATTCATCATTCAGCTTATCACAAATAATTCAGAGCTCATCAAATTGTTTAGTACGAACATTCTGATCTCCACACTGTCAGGAAGCCGGATAAATTTCAAAGATAATACTGTATCCCAACATTAAATTTCACCCAACTCACGAATATAGGGTTGTACTTTTAAAAATGATAATCAATCAACAGCCAATTGACTGTGTAATACAGTACATTAAAATAAACTATTTCACATTGAAGGCAAAGACCAAAATAAAAATATAATAGGTTGAATATCAAATACCATTAGGTGATTTAATCAAGACAGTTTGCATATGGCTTGTTTATTTAAGTATATTTTTTTTATGAAGCAAAATGTTTTCACAACGCCCCCATAGATGTCGTATGATTCTGGGCGACTTTTAATTGCAAGGGTTCAACCGCCTCTAATCCGTCTGGATACCTGTTGTCTGTGATTTTACTCAAATCATTAAATTATTGTCATTTTTCAATTTATTAAGTGTCACGAAAAAAATTATGTTCCGCATTTTTCTTGTGTCTTACCTCGAAAAACTAGTTTGATTGTTTCTCTTTTTATATGAAATATACACTTAGCTCCTAATATTTCATTTTGCTATTTTTCATTATCACGGATTCATCCGAACAATTTCAGCAACAATTGAATATTTCCAGAATTCCACTCCGGCGCAGACAAAAAGCAACCGGCTTTGTTAAAAAAATTAGTCGAAAAAAAAATAACGCACATATGTTTAAATCATCCAAGACTTGTTTTTAATATTGAGACCGAATAAGAGCTGGGGATAGATGTAAAAATGGATCGTTTTTTAAAATAGATCAAACATTGTTAGATATGGTTCAAAGCGTTTCTGTCGTTTCTGTCAGTAATTTTGATTTTTTTAGCTGTAGCAAGTAGAAAAGTTGTAGTTTTCCGAATGTTGCAATTTTTTTTTTTGTTTCGATTATAGTCGTTTTACCATCTTTATGGCATTCGCGACTTTTATTAACGTTGCAGTTGGCGGATCGTTATTGAAAAACTATCCGGTACAACCGTGTTCGATGTTTACTCTTGGGCTCGAACTCACGGGCATCGGCTCAGGAGACAACAGACTTGCCAACTGAGCTATATCACAAGCCCCGAATGTTGCAATGGAATCATATAGTTGTTTGAAAGATTAAATAGAAGTAATTTAAATTAAGTTCTTATTTATATGTCTTCAATTTATTTATAAAAAATCTACTTCACATCTCCGAATGACTGTTTATTGATGGATCAAGTTTCCAAATCAACTTGTAGAGGAGAAGCAGGCTATATGCGCATATTAAGCAGAATACTGATTTAATCAACTATTATTTCGAAAATGTTTTCAAAAACTATACCCAAGTACACTATACACAAGCTTTCGTAATTGTTTATGTTGAAATCTTCTCAGTTTTCTAGAAAAAGATTTTATTTTAAGTGTTGTCAAAAATGCCGCACCTCAAACCGCGCGGGCTAAATAAATGGACCTATTTATGTTTTTGGCAAAATTTATATTTTTGTGGCAATATTTCCGTTTAATTTCATTGAAAATGCTAGAAACTGTTGACTTTCATACGACAAAGTTGAAGTTTCATCAAAATCTATGTCTTCTATGCTTTAATGGAATAAAACAAAAGTTTGTGGTCCCATTTTGTGGAGGCAGTTCATCCGTAAGAAAAACTGTATCAAATAGTGATAAACGAATATTTGGCCTAATATTCGGTCGAATATTCTATTGAGTTGTTACTGAAAAAAAAAACATAAGCGATTATTTCTATTTTCTTCTATTCCTACCATCTTGACGCTCCTCATGTTTTTGAGTAGATTATTTCCAACCAGATGATATAACTAGATGATGAATTAGGGCTAGGTGGGGTAATTATGAACAAAATTTCTTCATTTGGCACACTTACAGCCACCATATGTTAATTTCTTATCACAAACTCTTAAAAGCTACCATCAATGAATGTTTCCGTGCTCTTAATCATTCTGTAGAACAACTTTTGTTGTTTGGTCGCAACCTCTGTCCTTGGGACGTCTGTTCATAATTACCCCGTCTGTTCATATTTACCCCACTCTCTAGGGGGTAATTATGAACACGGATTATGAACTTGGTATAAAATTTTTGAAAAGTAACAGTAGTTATACGTTACATTTATCCATAGTAAGCAGTGTATGGTGATTTTTTACTTAAAAAATTATGTTCATAATTACCCCAAACTCTGTTCATGATTACCCCGAGACTTGTCCAATATGATTAATATGGTGTCAGAAAATCTCAATTCAACACCAAATAATGAAAATTATTAGCAGTAACAAGAAAATGGGTTGTTTTATAAAAACTCAATCCAATTCATGTATAAAACTTGCAAAATAAACAAATGTTATCAAAATTAAGATGTAAAACAATAGAAAAATAGCTATTTAGGGTTCTTTTTAATTAATATTTTTCTATCTTTTGTTTCGAGAGTTTATTTTCTTTGTTGCATCTTTTACGTTTTGGTTGGTTTCTTTTTTCCGTTTCTTTATGTCTTTACAGCACATTTTATTTGATAGGACCTCTCCATACGTGTGAAATTTTAGGCGAGTTAAGCTACTCGATAGTTTTTACATCCGTTTAAAATGTCCTGCGCAGCAAACATCAAGTCTTCACCAAAATGACATGGGCTAGGCTTTTAATGTACGTGCGAGGTATCATTAAATTGAAACCTATAGATATACAGGAAATTCGACAATATGTTATAGGGTTGTTTCACAAAAACACTCATTAAAATCTTCTTAGATCAGTTAACAGTCATTTTTACAATTCTTGTCTTGTTCTATATGATCGACAGTTTTGAAAAATATTTACACTTATAAATTTTTTTTATCACCTGTATGAAATTTCACATAAGTAGTTCAGTTCTTTAAAAAAAAATAATGAAGTACCACCGAAGTTTTCCTCAACAAACTGAAAGAAAAATCTTTAACCAAAAGATGTTCATTTTTTACCAAATTAAAAAAAAATCGGACAAATTAACATTGAAAAAAGTATCTATCAGGTATCAGAAAAGGGGTAAACTTAGATTAATATTGAAAAAAGTATCTAAGTAAAAAATTAGACTGTAAGAAAATAGATTTTGGATCTTTCACATCTGGATTTAACACATAAACAATTATTATTTGCTGTAATTCTAATGTTCTGAATAGCAGCACGTGATCCAAACATACAGGAAAATTGATCTTTGCTTTGTGGACTTATTCAACAATTAAATTTATCAAACTTTTTCATATATTTTACTGTTGAACACAGATTTTTTTTAAGGTTCATAATAACATTAAATTTCACACAGTTATGAATAAAAGCTCGATTGGCAAACCTTTTGTAAACGAATGGTGAATTTAATTTTTAGTCAAATTAAGCATTTCCTCAAGTCTGGTACCTTATTGTTTATCAATTACCAAAAAACCTTGTTTTGGAAGCACGTAAAACCTGTATTCGGTATTAAAGAACTTTTCCTGAGATAGAGGTTTTCGGTTTTGGTGTTACCAGTAAAACTTTTGACTGCCTTTTTTTATCAACGAAAAGCAACTTTTTATCACTATTTATTCAAACAAAATAAAGACTTGTTTAAAATTGGTTACGGAATTCCATTTTATTCACTTTTTTCCACTTTTGAAATTTTATTTTCAGTTTTAAAAAAATGGGGTTCAAAAGTTTTTTGCAAAGACTGAAAAGAACTGGCATAGTTTTTTTTTTCTAAATCCGAATCTCAATTTTGGAAAAAAAAATCAATTTCTCAAAAAATCAAAACTTAACACATTGCAGACCTAATTTAATTATGAAATTTATTGAATTTGTTCCAGTGGATTCTGGGATATATATGCCGAGTGTTGATGTTTCCCGGCTAAGATTTCTTCACGTTCGTTAATATAATATATAAGATATAAAATTCTCTTGTAACGGTGTTTGTAGTACTACTCCTCCGAAATGACCCAACCGATTCAAATGAAATTATTTTTAGAATATTCTGTAGGCATGCGAATCGGTTTATATCGAATAAAAACAACAAAAAGTCGCATCAATTGTCCGTAATCATTGAATTTGTAATAAATTGAATCAAATTAAAGTCATGGCCTTCAATTTTTTCAAGATTTTCTTTCCTTTGGGCGCCGGGCGGGTGGTTTGTTTTTCATCTCCATGGTTGAGGCGTCGCCAGCAAACGTCGTAGGAGGTTTGTTACTATGGCATAGCATACTGTTTAGTGGGAATATTTGGGCGCGCATTTCTCAACCAAGCATTATTTCAATGCATGTGGTGGCCATATGAAGCCTAGATGTGTTTTTTTTCTTGATTTCTAGATCATTTGTACAGCACATAGTAATGAATGACACATACATTTGATCCATTTTGATATTTTGCCGATCAAATCAAAACCATTTAAACGATTTAAAAAAATTAAACTATAATTTGTGTTATTTAAAGAAGGAATTGTTGTCTGAATAATATGAATTTAGTACTGATGCATATGAAATAATGGTATGACTCTTTGCGGACTTTTGAAAAAAGAAAAGTGGAAAGATTTGGTTTATAATCCAATACGCTAGAAATATTTTCCGAACATGTACAAATGAGCTTCACAGAAGTTGTATCAAGATCAAGCGCCTTTAAATGTATAGAACAACCACAAAATCCGTTGCAAATGAACAGACACATGAACTGAACAAGAGCCTGTCCTTTAAAATGGATTATATAGGATTGATGTTCATTTAAAAGCCGAATGCAAAAAGTGCAAACGTTCAACATTTACAAAAAATGTATACATGATTTCTTAATTCATAAATGGTTGGGCCCAAATGAACAATCTGACTAAATAAACTTAACATTTTTTAAAAATAGTTCACCAAAAAACTGTTTACAGGTTCCCTGTTTGCTTACACATAATTCAAGTACGTACTTCAGATAAATGTGTGTTTTTGTTCAACATATTTTGGCTACATAGAAGAGACTTTAGATCCGATTTTTTGCTGAAATTTTTTTTGTAATTGATATTCCAGAAGAATAATTTTTTTTGATAAGTTTTTATTATGACCTAAAAGTGTTGAAAATAATATTAACTCCTGTCATTTCACACGGTGGAACAAGTGGCAACGCGCCTTTTAGCCATTAAACATATACCAATTATTCTCTGAAAAGGTCAGATAGGGTATCCCGAGTGTTAAATCTGAAGCGGATATTTAAAATTTTCAAATGTCGAGGTAAATTTACATGAAAATTTCCAGAAAAAAGAGTGAACTCATGAAATCATCGTAGCCTTAAAAGATTAGTTTTTTTTTATGTATTTAATTTGTTTACACCTGCATTCCAATTAAATGTTATTGAATCTTGAAAATATCACATAATCTTAAATAGAATCGCAAATCACCTTCAACACTGTTTAGGAAAATTTTAAATCAGACAAGGATAAAAAAGAAAATAAAAATGCTGTAATTCGGCTGAATAGCAAAAAATTTAAACCTACATATATTTTTTCATTTCAAAACCAAATTAAACTCCTTTGAACAATAACCCAATAAATCAAGTCTTCTTGATTCAATTTTCCTTTTTTTGCACGAACAAATAAAAAAGGGCGAACTTTTTTTTTGACATGATTTTGATGAAAATATGGTTATAATGCTTCCAAAGGTGAGGAAAGTGAAGCTGCTTGAAAATGGTTTGTAAAAAATCTTCTCTAATGTTTTTATATCTTCAGTTTAAAAAAATATACCATCCAAAGCTACTCGGGAGCTAAAAGTGCTGCGCTGGGCAGATAATTGGGCAAACGCTCCGAAAGTTTTCCCGATATTCAAAATTCTTCTTCCATAAAGTTTCATATGTAATGAATTTACAATAAATGAAAAATTTTGTTGATTTCGATTTAATCCTTAAAGTGAACTCGAGCAAGCGGAGTAAATCAACTAAATGATATACAATAAATGAAACATAGATATAATCAGCATATGTTATTTATGGAACAAGTTATAAAGAGTGGATTTTTTTTAGCATGAGGTTTACCAAGATTGATGGTAACGAGTGCTGAAAAAATCGAATTTGCAACGGGAAGCTGATATCTGATACCATTCGGCAATATTCAAATCATCCGAATCAAAGAAATGTAAATGAAAAGGATTCAGGTAAGATGCATGTAAAATTAATTGAAGAGATTTTTTTAATAATTTATGAAAAGACCCGTAGATTTGAGTTAAAATTCCTAGATTTGATTCCGATATAATTAAGCGGGACAATTCGAGCAAACGGAAAAGATGGATATATTAAAAAAAAAAAAAAAGAACTAGGACATGTTCAAGAAAGCGAGACGATTAACAACTCAAGATTTGATGCTTTTTTTTAAGTCAAACAGTGAAAAAAAATGGAAATAGACGCCAAGTTTAACATGGTAAGACGAAGTTTACCGGGTCTGCTAGTATAATATAAGATGTTAAATAAAGGGGGGGGGGAGTAGTTTTTAAAGAAATTTCTTACAAGGGGAGGAGGGGGAATGGGGTCTGCAAATGCTTAGGTAATTAGTGAATGGTCCCCTAAGTTGATCAATAAATCATTTGACCATTAAAAAGCATTAGAAATGTCAGGAAATGCATAAGAAAATGTGTTCATAATTACCCTATAGGACGAAAACTATGGGGTAAATATGAACACTCATCTGTGAACAAGTGTGAACCAACTTTTTCAAAATTTCTTCAAAATCCAGACAGAGCATCATAAACTGGATGTAAAACATGTGATAACAACATTCCAGCTGGATTTCCTATGATCAGATATTCAAAACATTAAACACTGTCCGAAACGATTTCCGTTTCACGAGGTAATGGTTTTTTAAAACATCTGAAATGATATCATTATGATTTGAAAACTAATGGGAAACACCTTACAGCTATCAATCGGATGTTGAACTACCACTTTTGGAACTATTTGTGTTCATTCATCCCCCACAGCAGCGCGTATGGCACTTGTTCGGAATTACCCCGTGTTCATAATTACCCCACTTGACCCTACAAGATCTTTTTCAAGTAGGGGTCTCTCTGATCTTAAAAAGTGTCACCAGTGCTTTAACTTTAAGCATGCCGTACTTTTAAGTTGATTATTCAAGTTGAATACATCTCTAGTATCATATCTGTTCTGAGTTCTTCAGTTCTTTCTCATGATTAGAATTAGAGCTTAGATTCGAAGTTTTAATGATAAACATCATATTTTTATTCCACTTGACCTGTTATTTTGGGATAGAAGCAAAACATAATAGGGCATACAAAAACACTTTTATATTCCACTTTCTAATCATTATGAAACCTTCATAAAAGCTTAAATTTGTTTAACTTTTTTAGTTCATTTGAAGAAGAAACAAAATCAACCCAAGTTTTTTTGAGCTTTTTTACGTATAAGTATTAAAAGTCCAAATATTACATCAAAAGTTATCAAAACCTTGTATGAATTTTTATTTTTTTTTTTTTGAGTTGGTGAATTCATAATTTTCTTTGTTGCCTTATGTTCAACCCGTATCACCCTCGAAATTCATTATTTGTATATGTTGTCTTGTCAATCTTTTTCCCTATGTTTAAGTTTCAACAATTCGTAGCTGAGAAATCTTTCATTGTTGAATCTACCCTACAAAACGGCTGATTTATCCTAAATATCGATGTTGATTGAGCAGAATACTCAACCTTAATTATTTTAAACTCCATCGATCAACTTTGAGTACACCCCTGCTAACATTCAAAACCATTCCTGGCGGTGACGTCGTGTGCGAGGGTGATGATATTCGTACAAACTGCGTCGAGAGTGAGAAAAAGCAAGAGACAGAGGAATGTTTGTTTGCTTCCAATGAATATCCACGCGAATCTCCAGTCCATCCGTCCTATAGCGCTTCTGGTCGAAACGGGATGTCATCTACATATAAACTGATTATTCGGCTGCGTCTCTGCGTCCAGCCGGAGCTTCATCAATCCGAGCGAACTGAGCGGGAAAACAGCGTCTGGACCAGGATTTTAAATTGTCATAATTTGGAAGTCGTAAATGTCGCTATAGTGATGGGAAAACGAAACTCAATACTCGACCGGATTTGTTGTATGATTTTAAAGAGGTTTGTGATGTTGTTCTTTAAAAGTCGGTCCTTAAAAGGAATCTGTCAGGAAATCACGATAAAGATGAACTGATTTGAGGTGGAATAAAATATTTTGGGAGGTTTTTTGCTTGTGTTTAGGTACATTGATTTTCCAACTACATTTTTTCAATTTTATTTGGTTTTAAGTCACTTTATAAAATAAAACCATATTTCTAATATATACCTAATAATCTGACCCCTAAGCTCTGGTCTGATCAAATTTCAGGAAATAGGTCCAGCTGTTTTTTCCCAGGCGGTCGATCACCGATAATAGGTCAATCTTTTGAACTTGATAGGTCACCTGATCCGATTTATTGAATGCAGGGTAAAGCGTTCTGAAATCTTCTTCAGAAATTTAATGAGCGTATATACAACTGATTCGAAGATATTCAAAAGTTTTGTATACAAAAACGACTTTATCTCTTATTTTCAAAAATATGGACCTCATACCTTACTTTAATGGTGTCTTGATCTGACCATGTGTAAAACACAGAAACGGCATGATCTCCCAGGGGCGGCTTGGTACATATTCGCCTGGGCCTAATCAGCATTAATCCCGGGCACACGATAGCGATCATTTCTGATTCCCCCTTGTGCTTTCTATGAACAGCAGAAGGTTGTTGGAACCAAAATATTGGTATGCTCAAGTTATGAGGATCGTTAACGTTTATTACGAATAGGTTCGGTACAGATTGGGACGCGCGCACTCTCTTTATCGTAAATCGAAGAATGGAACTCGGTGGATCGAAGGTGGGGAAGGGACGCATCTTTGGCGAATTATGTTGTAGCCCTAAGGTGCTTTAGGGTATGTCGTTGATTTGTATTTGAAGCAGTTAACTTATTTCTTTTTTTCTCTTCGTTCCAGCTCATCGAGAGCGGAACTATTGAAATTTTGTCTAAGCTAGTTTTGAACGACCTTTTTGCTCTTCTGTAATTTCCCATGACATGTTGAACATTGTCGATCAAGCTATCTTGAAATAAAAAGGTCTGCTTTAAACGATTCATGCATTTTTACTTAATGTCTGTTCATCTAAATATTCCGTCTTATTCAATGTGTTCTTCATAAGATATTTGTAAACTTGTAAGCTTGAAAGTTTGACTGACATCTGTTTATCTGTGCTATAAGCACAGATATGACATCTGTTTATCTGTGCTATAAGCACAGATAAACAGATGTTAAAGCTGGGCCTTGGAGCGTGTGTACAGTCCCAACGACCATTTTGAATCAGTTTTATGATTTTTGCTTGAGCCATTAGATGTCTCCAAGGACATCAGCAACATCACGTTAGTCCTCCTGCAAGATAGTGGGGTTAGTTGCGGGCCTTGCGAGCCCTTGACTACAAAAAAATATAAGCAACGAACAACAAATTCCGGATGGAAATCGGCAAAGACCCACGCGACGAAAAGGGACTAGCGATTGAAAACTTAGAGCATGGAACTGCCGATCTCTAAATTTCGTGGGCAATACCCACGTGCTCTCAAACGAATTGAAGAGCCGCAAATTCGACATCGTTGCGCTGCAGGAGGTATGCTAGAAGGGCTCCACGGTACGAACGTACCCAGATGGTCGTGCCATCTACCAGAAATGCGGCAACACACACGAGCTTGGAGCAGCTTTTATAGTGGTGGCCGATCAACTCAAGGAAGTGCCGGTATCCAGGGTACATTCTTCAACATCAGCATCATCAACATGCACAGCCCCATCCTCGGAAGTACTGGTGTTGACAAAGACGAATTGTAGGCGCAGCTGAAGCGTTAACACGACCGCAGCCCAAAACATGATATCAAAATGGTTATCGGGGATTTTAATGCTCTGGTAGGCCAGAAGGAGGAATTCAGACCAACAACTGGAAGGTCAAGGATCGAGGAGAACGGCTACAGACTAATAGATTTCGCCGACTCCAAACGAATGGCCGTACGTAGTACCTTTTTCCAGCACCGCCTCCCATATCAGTTCACCTAGAGATCACCGTACCAAACGCAATCACTGATTGACCACGTTTTGATTGACAGCCGGCACTTCTCGGACATCATCGATGTCAGATCCTGTCGAGGTACCAACATCAAATCAGACCACTATCTGGTGATGGTGAAGATGCGCCCAAAATATACGAAACCGTGCCCACCTCGGTTAAATATCGCACGACTGAAGCAACCATGTGGTCTCGGCAGACTACGCACAACCGTTCAAAGCAGCGCTGCCGGAGGAGGGTGAGCTTGACGAAGCCCCTCTCGAGGACTGTTGGGATACCATCAAGACAGCCATCAACAATGCTGCGGAGAACGTCATCGGCCATGTGAAACGAACTCGACGGAACGGCTGGTTCGACGAGGAGTGTAAGAGGGTGATGCACGAAGAGAATGCCGCGCGGGCGGCAGTACTGCAAAGAGGCACTCTTCGAAATGAGGAAAATAACCGACAGCGAAAAAGGCAGCGAGTCCGAGTTTTCCAGGAGAAAAAACGCCGCCTGGAGGAGGAGGAGCTCGATGAGCTGAAGCAGCTGCATTGTTCACAAGAAACACGAATATTCGATCAGAAACTCAACGCATCCCTCTAAAACTTCGTGCCGCAAGCCGAAATGTGCCGGGATAAGGACAGAGGCATCCTGACTACAATCATGAGGTGATCAAAAGGTGAAAGCAGCACTTCGATGAACAACTGAACGGCGCACATGCAGGAGACCAAGACGGTGGAGGAAGGTTCATCGCCGGCGTAGCCAACGACGTAGAGGAGCCACTCCCAACGATAAAGTTAAGTTAAGGAAGCCATTTGCCTGTTGAATAGCAACAAGTCGGCTGGGATGGATAGCATCGCAGCTGAACTCATTCAAATGGGCCCGGATAAGTTGGCCGATTGCCTACACCGGTTGATGGTCCGGATCTGGCACACAGCTACCGGAGGAGTGAAAGGAGGAGGTAGTTTGCCCCATCTACAAGAAGGGCGACCAATGGCGTATGATTTTTGATAACCTAGTTCACTATTCACTAACAGGTGGCGCTGATCAAATTGGTTCTTTTTGGTAAAATTTAGTATGGAAAAAAATCGACATAGATTTTTTTAATTTTTTTGGTGAGGGAGGCACACTTTTTGAAGAGTTCTAAAGATTTCCATTAACATGCCGCATCTTTTGCGCTAGGTGTTGATACCGAACGAGGTGGTGAAAATGGTTAAAAACGCAAAAAACTTTTTGTATTTTTTCCGGTTTGTTTACTTTTTGGACGGCGGTAAAGGTGCCAGTTTCAGTCAGGGCGTGTACAGCTTCGGGTGTGTTCTTATACCAATACACGGAATCGTCCATCTTGTGACAGGCAATTGTAATCGTAGGCATGGCGAACAATTCGCTGTCAAAAAGCGCTCCGCCTCCACCCCCCATCAATGAGAAACTGTTGGTACCCCTTGCCTACTTCTTCACAATATGCAACCACCCGTAGCTGTAGGCACGCTGGTTTCAGTATGCATTATTTATCTTCCTTGTTTTTTTTGCAAACATCAATTATTTCATAAATTTAAACTCAATGCTAAATATTAAGAGCCTCTATTTCATTGGCGCATTCCACCTCATGCGACCCGGTAGGCACACGAGTGGGTCTCGTAAGTATACGTCACACCCAGGTGCACCGGTATAATCGCTGACTCGAAAATAGGAAGCTTATCAGTAACGAATACCGGATTATAAAGCAGTGATTGGCCGAAAGTTTCCTGAATCGGATGTTTGAGGATGACCAACTGATTTTTTTTTTCTTTATTTAGCTCATTTTAACCGTATAAGTTCGAAAACTGTTGTCGGCTACTCAGTTCGTATTGAGTTAAAAATGTATGTGTACGTATTCTAAGCAACTTAATCTATCTTACGTTACTACACGTTGTGGACTACTACTCAAAAAAAGTGATAATGAAGGGAAAGGATTATGGGATTGGTGAAGGGAAGGGTAAAGGGAAAGGAAAAGGAAAAGGTAGGATAAAGGCAGAGGCTTTCAAATGTCCCACACCAGGTTGTGCGTAGCTAGGAAACCATTTCCTGTTTCCAAATCTCCCAAGAGTCCATATTTTAGCAAGGTTTATCGCGCTTGCATTCGCGTTGCTTTGGTGGATAACATATTTCTTGGGAGGGCTAGGCGTTTTAAATGAGTTTTGGAGAAGCCTAGTAACTCCATACCCCCCGACTAGTCATACCAGCTATGTACAGTATGGTTTCGTCAAGGTGGGTAGGTGATACTAGGCTGAATTTCATAAAAAGGTACCTTTTCAGGTTGGTTTTGAAAAGCGGAAAACTTGTGATGCTTTTTAAATGAGGAGGCAAAGAATTGAACAAGTTTAGACCTTTGTTCAAGAAACTATTAGAAGCAACCGTTGTTCTTCTTCTAGCAATATAAAAGTTTGAATTTACATTACTTCTTGTATTATAGGAGTGAATTTCCGATATAAAAGTCGGTGTTATGTTAGTTTTTATCAAATTGTTTAGGATTTTATATATAAGGATACAATTTTCCAACTTATTTAAAGTGTACAATGCAATGGAAGCACTTCAACAGAATAAAGTTGAATTGACGGGAAAAGTATCGGAGCTTTTTGATAATTTTTAACGCTCGATTTTGCAGTGTAAGAAGAGGTTTAAGGTGAACAGAAGCTGCACTTCCCCATATGCTATTCATATAAGCAAAGTGCGGGTGTATATAAGCATAATAAACATTCCAAGCTATTTTTTCAGAGATGAGTAACCGTATTTTCTTAAGGGCAAAGATGAAAGAGGAAACTTTAGAGCTTATTTGAAGAATATGTTCATTCCATCGCAGATTTTCATCAATTAACAATCCTAGATATTTTACTTTAGATACTTGTTCGATTACTACTTCATTCAGTGAAGTTTGAACCTTTTCAGATTGCTTATGTAGGTTGAAAAGAATAAAGTTAGTTTTTTGTAAATTCAGCGTCATATGATTTTGGTGAAAGAAAGATATCAGTATTTCGATGTCGTGCAAAATGTACTCTTTTAGCATGTCGATATTTTCTACTGTGTATAACAGGGTTGCATCATCTGCAAAGAGTTGCAATTTACCTTTTAAAGGATTTTCGAAAATATCATTTATGTATATAATGAACAGCAAGGGCCCCAAAATAGATCCTTGAGGTATACCGAATTTTATTTGCATTCTGTTACTTTCATTGGAATTAATTTTATCGATTTGCTGTCTGTTGGACAGATAAGATTTAATGAGTTCTCTTGCATTTTTTGAAAACCCGAACAATTTAAGTTTTTCTACTAAAATCTTGTGACTCACACAATCGAAAGCTTTTCGAATATCAATGAACAAACAAGCCACAGTCTTTTTTTCGTCAAGACTCTCCGAGATTGTCCTAATAAGACTAGCGCACGCACTAAGCGTGTTGGATTTAGGAACGAAACCAAATTGATTGCAATTAATAAGATTTTGTTGAGTGCAATGTTGTTCTATTTGATCAAACAATAGCCTTTCGAATGGTTTAGAAAGACTGTTGAGGACAGAAATTGGTCTGTAATTTGTTATAAGCCTTTTATCACCACTTTTAAAGATCGGGGTAACTTTAGCGCATTTCAAAACGTCTGGAAACGAATTCGATCTTATGCTCTCATTAACAAGTTCTGTGTATTTATCGAAGTAATGGGTTTTGTATTTCTTTAAAAATTTCGTTGATATACCATCGGTACCAGTAGCAGAATTATTTTTGAGATTATCAATAATGTCAGAAAGATAATTTGTCGAAGTCGCACGGAAGGAAAATTCTGATTCAGAAGTTTGAAAATCCATTACAGGTTCCAACCAATCAGAAATAATGGATTCACTCACATTAATAAAAAAATTATTAAATTGCCTTGCGATGGCCTTTTCATCAGTTGATAAAACACCATCTACTTTAATAGCAATAGATGAGTTATGAGAGTGTTTTTTGTTGAAAACGATCTGATTTATATTATTCCATAATTTTTGAGGGTTTTGTAGACTATCCGCAATTAGGTTATCGAAATGTTGCTTTTTCAACAATTTGGATTTATTTCTGATATCATTCCTTAGTTTTTTGTATTCCGATTCATACATAGGATTTTGCCTAGAAGCGTGGTACAATTTTCGTTTTCTAGCTATAAGTTTAAGTAATTCAGCGTTAATGTAAGGCTTTCTATTTTTTTGCGTTTTTCGAATCGGTAAGGTTTTTGTGTTTTCCAGAATAACTGTTTTATAGTGTTGTACAAAGTCATGAAAGTTCGTTACATGATCAACATTAAGATTTCTCTCTGAGATCTGATCATACTGTAGCACTGTTTTAAAAGCTTCTCGAGATTGATGTTTAGAAACATTTTTTACCGAAATCACTAAGGTTTTGTGGTCAGATAGATCTGGGTCACTTTCCAATAACGTTAAGTTTAAAGTATGTCTGTTAAGATCCGTAATCACGTGATCTATTAAAGTTGCAACAGAATTCGAGAGCCGTGTGGCATAATTAGTGTTAAGACGATTCAAAATTACGTAGCCATTTCCTTCAACAGTACTACGATATGTAACCGTTAGACTATCTTTCCTATTCAGAAGATTTATGTTGAAATCACCGAAAATAATAGTTTTGGAAAACTTTGATAGAAGTGCATCGAAATTAACCAGAAAATTTGAAAAATTTCTTCCAGGATTATAAATTGCAGAGATATTAAACGAGTATTCTGGTAAAGCTACCAGCAAAAAATCAGATTCATCTCTGTGTGCACTGTAAAGAACATGCGAGGTAATATTTTCGCTGATAAATATAGAAACTCCACCTCCTCGAGTTTCAGGTCTTGTACAATGATAAGAATCGTAGCCAGTTATGTCGAAAAGTTCATTTTGATATAACCATGTTTCGACAAATACGATAATATCAACGTTATTTACTAAATTTTCAACTCGGATTGAAGGGATTTATTGAGAAACTAGCTGACCCGGTAAACTTCGTTTTACCTTCTAAAGTATAAATCGTAATGAATATTTAATTTCATCTACACGTCCTTAACTGCATCGTGCTCGCGAATAGATTCTTATGGAAATCGTAACAAATAAAGTTTGATTTGTATTGGGACCCCCTATCATAAAAAGTGAGATTCTTGAAACTATTATACAAACCATCTCTGACCCAAAAAACCCTCGGATACCAAATTTCACTTCATTCCGACCGACCATTCATACGTGATGTTATCACAAAGAAAACGCCTCCATTTTTATATATAAGAAGATGTGAAGAAGAGATAACTTTGTATGGGGACCCCTGTTTCATAAAAAGTGAGATTCTTGAAAGTATTATACAAACCATCTCTGACCCAAAAAACCCTCGGATACCAAATTTCACTTCATTCCGACCGACCATTCATACGTGATGTTATCACAAAGAAAACGCCTCCATTTTTATATATAAGATGTGAAGAAGAGATAACTTTGTATGGGGACCCCCCTTTCATAAAAAGTGAGATTCTTGAAAGTATTATACAAACCATCTCTGACCCAAAAAACCCTCGGATACCAAATTTCACTTCATTCCGACCGACCATTCATACGTGATGTTATCACAAAGAAAACGCCTCCATTTTTATATATAAGATGTGAAGAGATAATTTTGTATGGGGACCCCCCTTTCATAAAAAGTGAGATTCTTGAAAGTATTATACAAACCATCTCTGACCCAAAAAACCCTCGGATACCAAATTTCACTTCATTCCGACCGACCATTCATACGTGATGTTATCACAAAGAAAACGCCTCCATTTTTATATATAAGAAGATGTGAAGAAGAGATAACTTTGTATGGGGACCCCCCTTTCATAAAAAGTGAGATTCTTGAAAGTATTATACAAAACATCTCTGACCCAAAAAACCCTCGGATACCAAATTTCACTTCATTCCGACCGACCATTCATACGTGATGTTATCACAAAGAAAACGCCTCCATTTTTATATATAAGAAGATGTGAAGAAGAGATAACTTTGTATGGGGACCCCCCTTTCATAAAAAGTGAGATTCTTGAAAGTATTATACAAACCATCTCTGACCCAAAAAACCCTCGGATACCAAATTTCACTTCATTCCGACCGACCATTCATACGTGATGTTATCACAAAGAAAACGCCTCCATTTTTATATATAAGAAGATGTGAAGAAGAGATAACTTTGTATGGGGACCCCCCTTTCATAAAAAGTGAGATTCTTGAAAGTATTATACAAACCATCTCTGACCCAAAAAACCCTCGGATACCAAATTTCACTTCATTCCGACCGACCATTCATACGTGATGTTATCACAAAGAAAACGCCTCCATTTTTATATATAAGAAGATGTGAAGAGATAATTTTGTATGGGGACCCCCCTTTCATAAAAAGTGAGATTCTTGAAAGTATTATACAAACCATCTCTGACCCAAAAAACCCTCGGATACCAAATTTCACTTCATTCCGACCGACCATTCATACGTGATGTTATCACAAAGAAAACGCCTCCATTTTTATATATAAGAGAGATGTGAAGAGATAATTTTGTAAGGGGACCCCCCTTTCATAAAAAGTGAGATTCTTGAAAGTATTATACGAACCATCTCTGACCCAAAAAACCCTCGGATACCAAATTTCACTTCATTCCGACCGACCATTCATACGTGATGTTATCACAAAGAAAACGCCTCCATTTTTATATATAAGAAGATGTGAAGAAGAGATAACTTTGTATGGGGAACCCCCTTTCATAAAAAGTGAGATTCTTGAAACTATTATACAAACCATCTCTGACCCAAAAAACCCTCGGATACCAAATTTCACTTCATTCCGACCGACCATTCATACGTGATGTTATCACAAAGAAAACGCCTCCATTTTTATATATAAGATGTGAAGAAGAGATAACTTTGTATGGGGACCCCCCTTTCATAAAAAGTGAGATTCTTGAAAGTATTATACAAACCATCTCTGACCCAAAAAACCCTCGGATACCAAATTTCACTTCATTCCGACCGACCATTCATACGTGATGTTATCTCAAAGAAAACGCCTCCATTTTTATATATAAGAAGATGTGAAGAGATAATTTTGTATGGGGACCCCCCTTTCATAAAAAGTGAGATTCTTGAAAGTATTATACAAACCATCTCTGACCCAAAAAACCCTCGGATACCAAATTTCACTTCATTCCGACCGACCATTCATACGTGATGTTATCACAAAGAAAACGCCTCCATTTTTATATATAAGATTCGAAAAAAAGTATTATGGAAGTGTTGTTTTCTTCAAAGATGTTTGTTTGTTTTACTTCAGGTTATAACGGAATCTTATTTTAAAAAGACATACACCGTCTTAGCCGATTGAGGAATAATGACTTATTTCATATACTATTGAGGTCGGTCTCAGAAGTGATAGGGATTTAAGGTTTTGTTAGATAATGAATACTAACATATAAACATAAATATTTTTCAAACATTTTATTTTCATTAAACACAACTCGTTGTTTCCATACAAAGATTTACCCACCTATGTTCACTACAGCATTGCTTCCATTGTTATTCCGGGTCGATCTTCCGCTTAATTTGTAGCAGCTTAGAGGAACCCGATAGAGCCGGTTGCTCTAGGGACCGAGTACGTAAATTTTCCGACGGCCTGGATCTGAGCTTGACACATCACGCCAACGGACGGGAACGACAGTCAGCACCGCAAGCCAATAACGAGGACTGAACCTTGAGCATCTTCGCGCAGTCGGGCATACTAGCGGCTGTCATCGACCCACTCTGCAACATCCTGGTGGTGGTGTTCGTCGAGCACAGGATGCGGAATAATGACGAAGGCAGCTCCGGCCTGGACGGGCAAACGCCGGGAGTTCTACGCTGAAGATTACACGATCGACTCCAATAAACGGTGATTTGTAAAGCAGTGAGCGAAAAAGATAGGCTGAACGAGCATCTGAAATTCAAAAAATTAAGTTGTTGGAAAAATGTAGGCTCAAAAAATCACTAGTCAAGGTAAAAATGTTGCTTCCCCAGCCGGTTTGAAGCAATTTTCCGGCTAGTTAGAAACTTTCAAACCTACCTTGAAAGCTGTTGGCCTGCAAAAACTTAATGAACATGCTGGGTTCCGAAAAATTGCCTCGCCTGTGCCATTCTGACGGTTGCTGTTGTTTTCGGATGATGCAAAATTTTCGTCATATTTGTTTTTCTTTTTCCAACTTACACGCTTAATCATGTTGAACCATTTATGCCTAAAAAATAAACATAATCGAAGTTTTCCCGAGTTTACCCATTTAACATGTTTTCAGAGAAAACTCATAAACAATTTCTAGAAGTATTTGCATTATGGTTATTTTTCATCCTTTGACAAAATCGGAAGCAATTGAAAAATAACCATCTTTAGGAAAAAAACGGAATTCGTTCTTTTTCATGTAAATTGATGTTTTCAAATATTGACTTTGAGCAGAAACTTATTCTCTTTTTATGGATGAATGGATAAGATTGAGACATTGAGTCAAGCTGTAGTTAACCGGCTTTAAACATTCTTGCACCGACCAAGCTCTAACCCGGCCTGTACAACGTATTTCCAGATTTTACACGCTAATGTTTACAGCGGGTTGGCCATCGATAAGACCATCGTTCCATCAAAAACATCGGCTGCATGGTATCTTTCATCATTTCACTGAAATCAGAATTTAAAATCCACTTGCGACTGTCGGGAATAAAACAAAAGATGTCGATCGTGAATTACGTGATTTGTTAGAAAAAGCTTTTTACCTCAAGTGCTTGTTGACAAATAGTTTCTTTTTTCTCTTTCGATATTTCGAAAACACTATCACGTTGTGATATCACGCACAATAGAGAAAAGGATAAACTATAAAAGGGCGACCATAACCGGTTGACAGCTGAAATTCCCGTGAAAAAGGACGGTTGTTCTAAAACCCGTGCATTAATCATATTTTAACCACATTTGTCATAATTTTATCATATGTTTGTCAGATTTTAGTTACTTTATTGAACATTTTTTTGTTATAATTATGTCATATTTGAAATTTTTTTTTGCCAAATATTTGTCCATATTTCAGTTCTATCAGGTTTTTGTTATTTTCTTGTCTAATTATGTCATACTTGTGAATGTTTTGGTCAATGTTTTTTTTTCATATTTTTGTCATAATTTTGCAATATTTTCCATATTTCTGGCATAATGTTTTTTTACCACATTTGTCGTGTCGTCTCAACTTAGAATAAAGTTCTGTCATTTATCACTTTTTCAATTTTCGTAGTTCTTTCAGATGTTTTAATCATTGCAGGCTTCATGGGAAGTAAACAGTTTCAAGAATCGAGATGGTTCCCATTTTCGCACAAATTCAGCAATATTCCTGTGGTTCAAAATTCATCCCTAGGAGAAAAAATGCATTCTTAGTGTGTCGATGTTTATTTATTTCTGAATACTCGTAAACAGCATTATGTGTAAAGTTTATTACTAATTAGAATTTTGCAAATGTGTTGTCGACAAAAAAAGGCGTGTATCGTTTTGAGTATTCTAACGTGAGCGTGCACTTAAAAGTGGCGACTCCAAGCGGTTGCTAGTTGATGGCGCTTCCCGACAAGCCTCATTGGACTGTGAGAACTACCGAGCGATCACTGTCCTCAATGCCGCCTACAAAGTGTTGTCCCGAATCTTACTCCGCTGTCTAACGCCACAAGCAAACAGATTCGTGCACTCAGAAAAATACTATTATGTATGCCATAAGATTCTCTTATGAAGTGGCGCCATAAGAAAAATTAATGAAATTCATAAGATTGTCTTATGACGCGAATGAATTCTGAAGATGAACGCCTACTTCAATGAGAGGTTGTTGCTTTTCATAAGAGATTCTTATGGAAACAGTAAATTACTTTCTAATAAGAAAAATTCTCGATATTTCATGCTGGAAACAATCACTTTATTGTTTGCCAAATTTATTTAAAATAAAATCCTTCATGGTCACCATCAGCAGCGCATCAACAGACGGTTCCATCAAAGTTTTTTTTGCCGCATCTTAATCAGCGACCTTTCGTTTTTTGCCGATCAGCTTGCTGAAAAGTTATGTATTTTAGTTTACTAATATATTCAACGTTCACACAAAAAACATCAAATCGAACTTACCATTCCGGAGATAACAATAACATTTAACATTGAAGGAAAACTATAATAACTATAAACTGGCGATTGCTTCGTACTGTTAGATGATGAAAAAAAAAAACTGATGCTATGAATGAATGTGTTCATCATTTTTTCACAATGCCGTTTCTTCTATTTTTCATAAGAACATCGTATGATAATTGAAAGAATTTCACAAGACTCTTATGAAAAATTAGTTTGGACGCAAAAAAGTGGTTCATAAGATGTATCTTATGAAATTTATAATAAGATTTCCTCTGAGTGTGGGAAGTCACCAGGCCTCATGGAGGGACGGGCAATGAAGGACCAGATCTTCACATCATGGGCAAGAACGGCTAACGGGAAGCTGACCAAATTGATCAAGGCGACGATGGATGGAACGCAGGGCTATGTACGGATTTCGGGTGAATGATCGAGTTCAGTTCGCGCAGGGGGATTAGACAAGGTGATGGTTCATCCTGCATGATATTCAACGTGGCGCTAGAAGGTGTTATTTGACGAGCGGTGGGTGAAATGCGGGGCACGATTTTCAACAGATCCAGTCAACTTATCTGCTTTGCCGATGACATTGGTGAAGTCGGCAGATCATCTGCGGCGATGGAGAAGATCTGTCTTATACTGAAATGCGAGGCAGGAAGGATTGGGTTGATGATTAGGGTGTCCCAAAATTGCATAACTTCTGGGAATCTGGGGGCTCACCCTCCAAATGGTAGATTAGGACGTGCCGAACAAACTTTTGTATGGGGCCGACTAAAAAAAATCATGTTTAGAGGTTCCGCAAGCGCGATCTTTAAAAAAAGTCCACTTTCAAAAGATTTGATTTTAAATAAATTCTGGGTCCAAAAATTTTCATAAAATTTATATATTTTATATTTTTTTAATTTTGTTTGAGTTAAAAACTACACGTAAAAAATACAAAATGAACCAAATTTGTATCAAAATGTAAAACTATCAAGCTATTTTCAAGAAAAAAAAATTTTTTTGGTCCAAAAATTTTGAATTCAACTGACCAAAATGTGTACCAAGCGTAGACTATTTTTGATACCAATGCCATCAAAAGATGCGGATATTTGTGCACTTAAACTTTGCTGAACAAAACATGTGGTTTGTATCAACGTGTGAACAGCTATTCACGATTTAATGCTTAACAAAAATCACAATTTAGGATATTTTTAATTTAATTTATCAAATTTGTCTTAATAAATACCTACTTTAAAATCAAAATACTTGCAAAAAACGACTTTAATGGTTTAAAGGAGTCATCAGAAAGCCATATGCCGAATTTGAGCAGAATCGGACAACAGGAAGGGGTTGCCCTGAATCTCAAGTGTGAAAGGGATTCTGAGACATACTGTTCTAAAGAAGCATAAAAAACTGTTTTTTCATTATGCATTTTTGTCTTTATCAACCGATTGCTTGGTTATGTAAGTTTTATTAAAATTTCAATTAAGACTAACAATTCACCTGAAGACTGCAACTCGATTGGACTTAAAACAAAAAAGTTATGGCTGTTCAAAGATTGTATTTTGGTTACAAATTGTCCTGTAAAACTCAATGAGTAAAATGTACTCATTGTGTATTAAACGATAATTTGCCACAAAATACAATCTTGGAACAGCCATAACTTTTTTGTTTTTAGTCCAATCGAGTTGCAGTCTTCAAGTGAAATGTTAGTCTTAATTGAAATTTTAGTAAAACCTTCATAATCAAGCAATCGGTTGATAAAGACAAAAATGCATGATGAAAAACCAGTTTTTTATGCTTCTTTAGAACACTATGTCTCAGAATCCCTTTCACACTTGTGATTCAGTGCAACCCCTTCCTGTTGTCCGATTCTGCTCAAATTCGGCATATGGCCTTCTGATGACTCCCTTAAACCATCAAAGACTTTTTTTGCAAGTATTTTGATTTTAAAGTAGGTATTTATTAAGACAAATTTGATAAATTAAATTAAAAATATCCTAAATTGTGATTTTTGTTAAGCATTAAATCGTGAATAGCTGTTCACATGTTGATACAAACCACATGTTTTGTTCAGCAAAGTTTAAGTGCACAAATATCCGCATCTTTTGATGGCATTGGTATCAAAAATAGTCTACGCTTGGTACACATTTTGGTCAGTTGAATTCAAAATTTTTGGACCAAATTTTTTTTTTCCTTGAAAATAGCTTGCTAGTTTTACATTTTGATACAAATTTGGTTCATTTTGTATTTTTTACGTGTAGTTTTTAACTCAAACAAAATTAAAAAAATATAAAATATATAAATTTTATGAAAATTTTTGGACCCAGAATTTATTTAAAATCAAATCTTTTGGAAATGGTCTTTTTTTAAAGATCGCGCTTGCGGAACCTCTAAACATGATTTTTTTTAGTCAGCTCCATACAAAAGTTTGTTCTGCACATCCTAATCTACCATTTGGAGGGTGAGCCCCCAGATTCCCAGAAGTAATGCAATTTTGGGACACCCTATTGATGATACGTCCAATACGAAGTACATGCTGGCATGTGGATCTGAAACCGATCGAACCCGCTTGTCCAGTAATATCAAAGCAATGTATGACGGCGCGCGAATAGCTGGAGATAGTCGAAGACTTTGTCTATCTCGGCTCACTGATGACCGCAGACAATGACACCAGCCGTGAGATCTGGCGGAGAATTATCAGCGGAAGTCGTACATACTATGGACTCCACAAGCAACCGCGATCGAGAAGACTTAGCCCTCGCACGAAGTGTAACCTGTATATGACGCTCATTAGACCGTTTATTCTCTACGGGCACGAGACATGGATATTGCTCGAGGAGGACCTGCGTACACTTGGAATATTCGAGCGACGACTGTTAAGAACCATCTTTGGCGGCGTGCAGGAGAACGGAGTGTGGAGGCGAAGGATAAACCACGAGCTCGCGCAAGTCTACGATGAACCCAGTATCCAGAGAGTGTGAAGGCTGGCCGGATAAGCTGGGCAGGACATGTTGCGAGAATGTCAGACGACTGTCCTGCAAACAGGTGTTTGCAACGAATCCAGTAGGAACAAAACAAGCGGGGGCGCAACGAGCGAGGTGGTTCGACCAAGTGGTTAGACCAAGTGGAGCGTGATCTGGCGAATGTGGGATGTCCGAGAAATTGGAAAATGGTTGCCATGGACCGAGTGAGTTTTAGAAATTATGTTCGTCAGTTTATATCGTGAGACGGAATACTACGAAAATAAATTAATTAATTAAAATGATTCATATTAGTCTGCGATAGTATTTTATTTAAACTTAAGGTAAAAGTGGCATTAGGTCTTGGTGTTTTAAAAAAACTGAATACTTTTTATACACCCGAAACAGTACGGATCCAGTCCCGGTAGCTGTTAACTCGCATGTAAACGGCCGGCAACATCCTTCCACATCCGGCCGTAATTGAGAACAGACCAATCAATCGTCCATCCTCGGATACCAACGGTGCTCCAGCATCAACAATACAGTAACAATTCATCATCCGAGGTCTAGCACAAACACTGGTCGGATAAATGTGGACATGGGAATCGCCATTTCGGTGTATCTCAGCGCACTGCTCATTGCTAAGCGTCTCTTTGCGAGCCATTTGCATGTCGTTGGGGGTGAAAATTTCTTCCTATATGTGAAAGAAAAGTTTTACTCGAAATCATATATGTATGTCCATGAAAAGAAACTTACATCCGAACGCCATCCAGTGAGGACGACCAGTTCCCCGGCAGGTGGATCGCTACTGGGTAGATCAACTGCATAGACATCTCCATTGAACACGATATCGGTTTCCATGCGAATGAGTGCCAAGTTGTTTTCGTAGAAAATTGGGTCAAAATCGGGGTTCAGAAAGAATTCAGCAATGTCGTACATCGGACCAGCTGGTTTGATGGTTTGCTTCTCTACTACTATTTTTGTGTTGCTAATCGTGCGACCGTTCACACAGTTGGCTGTCGTCAGAATCCATCGACTAGAAATGATTGCGCCGCTACAGAAATGCGTCATGTCCCCGTAGGACCTGAGGGAAGCCTGCCAGGGAGCATACGGAACCGGATCTTCCATGTCCATTGCTGCAAGTAGAAATAAATTTGAAAAATCTTCATACCTTACTGACCTATAGAAACTACCTAATGGGTTCCCATATGATCCCACAAGAAAAGTAGCAAACAAGAATATTTTGCAAAGGTGCTCCATTTTAGGTGGTTTAATTCAAGTGACGCTGGATTGAATGCTGTAGTCTCTCTACTAAACCCGAAACATTGCAAGCCCTTTTTATATCGATGGGTTCTGGCAGATGAATGGATCGGATGATATTTTTGGCAATTAAAAATTTCGCCCTTTTATCAGTTGATTACGCATTCGATAAACCTTAGCAAAGTGCATTTCAGCTGTGCGATAGCCCTTCGATTTGCAAGCTGCCGTTACTAGCCACTGATAACTGCTGATAATTTTATGAGCGCGTGCACGAATATCAGAGCCCTACGGTTTTGACGCGCGATAAAGCAAATCAGCTCGTTGGAAAATAATTGTTTCAGCACAAAGAAACATAAAATATTTTTGGAGTCATTTTGAAACTTCTTCAGAAGAACTTTTCATTGGGTGATGTGTCCATTTGCGTGTTGTTTACAACAGATTTACAGTCGTTCATGAAAATTTGATAAACATATAAAATTTGCTTGACATTGTTGGACCCTCATGGGGGGTGTTAAACCCCTTAACCTCCCACCCCCCGTTCCTACGGCCATGTTAGAAGATATACATTAACCTAAGGTTGCCAGAATATTAAATTATGAAGAAAACTAGCTGACCCGATGTGCTTTGCTACCCCTTTCATGGAAAAATTAAGTTCGTTAAAATTATTACAATTAAAATATTTTTTCTCTTAATTAAATTTCAACATTATTCAATAGTGAACTATTTTTCATGGCATCCGAGCTTCTAGATTCCTTTGAGTCGCAACATAACTTGACGGTTTGAAGGTTGATGGAGCTATTCAGGAGCCAAACTTCGTGTATGTTACATGTATTGATATGAGAGTCAACATTTATTTAAATGGGAAGCGTCTACAGGGTGACAAAAAAGTCCGGTCACTCAGAAAAATCTCAATATTTCAAAGAATAAGATGAAAATCAGAATCTGACTTTCATAGCTTTATTAAGTAACTCATCAAGATACTTTACAGACGATATCTCGAAATTACACCACCTTTCTCTGATCGAACCAGCTTCAGACGTCTCGGAAAGTCGTCGCAAGCGGCGCGCACGTCCGGTCTCGTATAATCTTTTTCAACCTTGAAGTTCTCACAGACCTTGGTCGTCCAGATCGTGTCTTGTCCTCGGTGCCTCTGGTCTCTAGGTATCGATTTATGGACTTTCCGGTTGATTACGAGCGGTTTTAGGAGTTTGAATACGTTGAATATATGTCCGGGTTTGTACCCTCTCGCATATTCAGCGATAACAGCTGCTCTCAACTCTGCCACTCACAACTCAATGTACACAAACTGCACAGAAATGAAACTCTGCCACTGTGGGCAGCAAAGTTAGCACGTTCATTTGACATATAGATGGCACCAGAGAGATGCAACGTATAGGCTACAGGCGACCCCAAAAAAAAGTGTGACAGGACTTTTTTGTCACCCTGTATCAAATCAATATATCATCTTATTTGGTTAAAACTAATTTTTTAATTCAATAAATTATCTCATTGAGTTGAATCGCTTACGTTTACACATTTTCAACAAAAATCCCTACAAGATTTTTAAAATTTCGTCATTTTTTTTATTAATTCTGTATGAGAACAGTTACACGCCAAATTTCACGTACATCGGTTCAGTAGTTTCCGAATACGGTTCGAATTGTGTTAAATCTCTGTTAATTTTGTATGAAAGCCCCCATTTTTGGATTCGTAGGGATTTGAAAGTATTATAAAAACCTTTTTTGGTCTTGAAAACGATTACACATCAAATTTCACGGTGACCGGTTCATTAGTTCATTGTTCGAATTGGGTAATATTTTGATTAATTTTTTATTAAAGCCCCCCACCCTTTAAGTCGCTGCGGTTTGAAAGTGTTTTAAAAACCATCTCCGACCCCAAAAACTCGTACATACTACATTTCACATTGATCGGTTCAGTAGTTTTTAAGTCCAGAGGGAACAGACAGACAGACAAATATTCATTTTTATATACCGTAAACCGGAGTAGGATTGATCTTTTTTTTTCAATATTTTTCGATTATATTTCCTGATAATGGGAATGTGGCATGTTTCATATTTAAAAAACCAGTACTTGACTCCTATGAACGTAAAAAATGGTCGCGGAACTTTATGAGACTACTTTAAATTTGATTTAAGTTGGCCTCTGTTTAGAATTTGATTCTTTAGGGTAATATTGATCATTCTCTATTTTGAAGGTTTTAATGTGTTTTACTTATCATAAAGGATAAAAACACCTTTATAATATTTACAAATGCTAGTTTATCTATTGTTAAGGCAGTTCGGAACAAACTCAAATGATATAAAATTACTCATGAAACTACAAAATTGAACACAACACTTTTGGAGGCTTAAAGATACTAAATTTTTAACTTGTGCTACATTGAATCCTGAGATAAATAATTTGAATTTCGGTGTTTCTTGGTTCAGAATTCTTCGCGGTCCGTAATGATTTAAGGTCGAAAACAATTAAAATCGAAAGATAGACAATGATGCTGCTTAAATTAAGGGGCTAGTTTTTTAACATTACTGCTAACATTTCAACTACAAAAAAAATTAAATATTGCCTACATTCAATTCCCCAGACCCTGGCACAATTCGCCTTTAATTTTTTCCTTCATACTTCACCATTTGATAGGGTTTCTAGCCTTTTATCCTAGACTGGCTTTTTCCTCAAAAATGTAACTTTTTTTAAATATCAAAAATTTACTTAAAATACAGCAAAAACTACACCAAAGCTATACTTTTATCAAGGAAAAAGTTGAACTCTCAAATAAATCAACCTGTTTGCTTGTAAATACTTTGGTTTCATCAGAAAGGATGTTCGTTTGCGAGCCTTCGAAAAGATAGGTATTTCAAGATTTTGAAATAACATTTTGACATACATTTGAAATATTCAAAAACAATTTTTTTTAAATTTGATACTCAACTATAAGTTTTCAAATTTAGAAAAAAAGTTTCGAGATATTTTAACTTTAGATTTACTTATGGATGATAATGTGGAAAAATTTAATGTTCATCAAAGCTACCCCGGTGATCAATGTTGACTCGTTTTACGGTATATAGATTTAACATTTAGTGTATGCTCCTGTGTCATGTACTTAGGGTAACAAAAGCTGTAAAGTAAAGGTCGATATACCTCAGATAAGGTCCTCAATATGTTGAAATTCTATGATTTTATACTCGAATCAGTCCCTTTATTATTAATTTATCACCGTGAGTATTTCGCCCAAGAACCTGGCCAAAAATTAATAATATTCGCTTCTTGAGTATATTTGACACCATGCACCAGTCAGTTTTTAATATTAAGTTTTTTTTACGAACAATAGGAGCTCTCGGAGCTCCAATATTTTTATCAACTGGAATTTTTCAACAAACCGTATAAAAATTGCGTCACAGTTCAACATGTGATTGCTGATTTTAGAAGTGACTTAACAAAAAAATTAGAAAAGGAGAATTTAAGTAAAGGTTAGAATGTTATATTTGAGGATAAATGGTTGCAAAAATTAATTCGGGTGCTGTATATGGAGCTTTCAAAAACTCTTGATTTTGTTTGTAGTTATTAAGGATGGTTATTGTTAAATAAGTGTTTTTGTTTATGTTCCCGGCAAGTCCCAGCAACAAATTTAATATCATGTGAAAATTCATAACTTCATGAACCATGTACACAAAAGAAATTTCAGCATACTTCCGCACTCGTGATATTTTCAATGTTGAAGTTGAAAAATTTGTCTGCTTTTTTGTAAAATCGATTCAATGCGCAATGTTTATTTTAATCAGTTGCTCAAAAAAAAATGAATTTGAATTATAGTTTAAAATTGTTTCTCGTGCTTATTGCAAATAATTTATCTACCTCATGATACAATTTTAATAATTTTAATCTCGAAGAACATGTGTAATAGTCACAGTACTGTTTTAGATTTTTTTGAAAATTATTCACTATTCTTTTTTCAATGTTAACTCTTGGATTTTGAGTGGGTTTTAAGTCGAGTATTTACTCAAATTGATTTGAAAATTTTTGTTTGCTAAATTAATGTTCATTTTCCAGAGCACAACTGTTTAGAATAATCATGTAGTGTAGAAATTGCTGTACAGAAGCAAATCTTTTAGAGAAAAGGCTCATTGAAATTTCACGATGTGCTCAAAATAGACAAAAAAATAAGCGAAGAAAACACTGGAGCTCCATAAAATCGTGATGTTTTGGATGTTGGCTATACAGCACAAATGAACTAAAGGCAGCAGGATATACGCATGTTTAAAAAATAAACAAAAATGTTTCTAAGACACCTGGCAAAGCAGCTGAATAGTAGATTTTTTTTGAAGCCCATTAAATAGAAAAACTACAAAAAATTGTTGATGCGAATCTGAATGGAAATCAGTATAATAAAGTGGTAAGAAAATAAGAGGATTTTCATTGGGATAATTTGATTATATTTTGTATCATTAAAGCGGAAGATAATATTAGAAAAATCAAGCGGATTCGATACTGATCTCGACTTTTTTATTATCAGAATGCTTAAAAACCATTGCTAGATGATTTAATTGGCTAGAAATTATTTTCATACACTTTTATAATATTTTATTTAATTAGTCTTATTCCAAGATATTTAAATGTACGACTGGGTATAAACATCAAAAAACACTTTTGGCCAACTTTTCGTTCTATATACTCCTGTGTGGATCGGTTGGAATTTTTCATCAAAATTCCTTGATTCTCATGAAAAAATGGTTATAAATAACTTTTTATTCACTTTTAAAATAACCAGCTGTGGTCTGTAAAACCAAGCACTTTTATTTTTTAATACGAGCACTCAATCTATCTAAATTCTTATCAATCAAAAGTTTTCAAATGAGTTATCTTTGATGCAAAACATTCATTTTTAAGGACTTTTTGACTTTGAGGTCATTTTCTGAAGACCTCAATAAAATCAAAACTCAAATTTTTAAGAAACATTTAATAGCAGACATTCGGAAAAATTCAAAATGGTAGTCCTTATGAAAATCGGTTCATTAGTTTCGATTTTATAACCAAATCAATAATCCGGATCTATATGACCCTAACCGTCTAATTGTTCTTGTTTTGCTGAGGAAAAGTCAGAAAATTCATGCAACTAGCTTAAACTATTCCTGAGATATCGCTTCGGGAGAGTACAGTTGGGGTCACATAGATCTTAACCGCATACGAAAGTTCAGTATCGTGTCTTGTATCCCGTCGTGTGTTAATTGTGTAGTGAAGTTATCAAGTTGGCACATAACCGATAAAAATGAAAGTTTTTATGTGTTGAACTAATTATATACCGTAAACTGGGAGAACTTTGATCACTGGGGTAACTTTGATGAACGTGAAATTTTCGCAAATAATCATCATTAACTAAGTCTGAAGTTAAAATGTCTGAAAAAAATGTTTTCTACGTATGAAAGCCTTAAAATTAAGTTCAAAAAAGGCTGAATTTGGTTTGTAGTTGACATTTTTTTATATTACTTAAAATGTTACTTTAAAGTTCAAAAATATCTGTTTTTCGAAGACTCACAAACAAACACCTCTCCTGATAAAATGATAGCATCTAGAAGCAAATGGGTTGTTTTATGTGAAAGATAAACTTTTTACCTTTGTATAGATATAGTGTCAGTGATATTTTTATGGTGATTCTGTGATAGTTTTTGGATAATAAAAAAACGGACATTTTCTATAAGAAAACCTGTTTATAACAAATTGCATGAAGGTAAAATTTCATTCGTTTTTGAGGATAAACAACATTGAGAAATGTTTATAATTTTTGCCCTGCATACATTATGCAGCACTACTGTCCATCTTTTGAGAATTTTTGTTTTTGAAAGAAAACGTTAAAAAATTCAATTGACTCCAAACAAAAAATAACTGTTATTGACGTTTTAAGCTTAAGATTAATGGCACCAAAACAATAAGTTTCCCCGAAACATAAAATCTGGTATTATAACAAACATTTAGTTATAACCACTAATTTCATTTGAATACTCTGCTATCAATGATCATGCCTTTTACTTCTTCTTCTTCTTCTTCTTTCTTTTTGGAGCTTTCTACTCCAGATAAATGGGCCAGTGACAACGACTATATTCCCAATGCCTTTTACTTCCTACCTCAGTAAGTATTTTAAACTACCCCTTCGAAAATATTCGAAAATGAAAAATGAAAAATGAAAATGAAAAAGTGATCAATGTTCCCCCAGTTTACGGTAATTATTTTAAGGCTTCTAGTGTTTATTTTTTTGATTTATTTTTCACTGCATAGATGAATACTGATGTAGCTAGCTGAACATCTCCTTTATTCATACTAGTTGTTTAGATTTCGTTCCACGTTTGTTATGCCCATGTTCTTCCCATGTGCTAAAAAAAAATTCGAATCACACAGAAGTTTTTTGAAATAAATATACATACATACAAGCTGCTACTTCGCTAAAACATGTTTGTATCAATTGATGTTGATTGCTTGAATTACCCAAAATTCTTGCTGAATCAAAAATTTGAACAGATTTTGTAGAATATATCTTATATGTGTTTTCCTTCTTTTTCAATTCCAATCCATTTTGAATTGATTTTCCTGATTGGATAAATTTGTGTGTATTTGAATAAAAGTCTGTAATAGTTTCCAATACTTTTAAACCTTCTACTAAAAGGTTCAACAAGCTTTGTTTCTCTATCAAGCTTGGGCCACATGCTATTATCGGTTCAGTGTTAGCAGCGTTCAGCTAGCCACAAAAACCCCATCCCCATCGCTCAAAATAGGTCAACAAGATAAACTGGTATGAATTATTGACACCCATTACTAGGTAAAACTTATCGCAACCGAGAAATCCAAATTGCTCATTACAATGTCGTCACCGAATTTATTTACACCGTGAGCATAACTCACCGCGGGTGTTCCGAACAGGGATGTGACTGAAAGCGATTCTCTCGTGGGTGAGCCCCCAATCGCCCGACAAATACCCGGAATAGTGCTTCTTTCTTGGTTAGTCGATCGGCTTAGCACCAAATGGCAACATCTGGGACCACTTGTAGTCACCGTGGTTATTTTGAAACAGAAGAAGATCGCGCTTCATATGCATATGAACCAAGAGAACACAAAAAAAGAAAAAAAAAACTGCCCCAAAGAGTCGATCCACGACGACGGCGATGGTTCAGAAGAGCCTCCAGCGAACAAAACTCCAGAGACGTCTGACTCTCGTCACATGTGCTAACTTGCTAACGATGATTCCATCTTGAGCGCGATTATCTATTTCCCCTATTGTGCGCGATTTACGGCAGCAGCAAATCTCAGCCGAACTGAGAGCGTGGTGGCCCTGCGAAAGTAAGGAATTCCGCTTCCATGCGCTGCGCAGTCTGATGGACCCAATTCGCCACCACTTCGGGGGAACCCGTGCTGCGTTCAGTGAGAAAAGTATTTTCCGATCATAAAACTCATAAATAATTTCTCACCCCGCGTTCCGTGACCTGCGCTGACTGGGAGCAGTCGTCTTCGCCGTCGTCGTCATCATCATCATCATCTTAGTCAGCATCGTCGTCAGCATCTTCGCCGTTGGGTGGTTGGTTTTGAGCAGCACCAAAGAGGTCGATCCGTGTCGTTGGGCCACAATTGGCCAGGTGCCCCCGAAGTGGCGTTGCGTCGTCGTCGTCGTCGTGGGTGAGTTGGCAGGGCTTCGCCGTTTTAAGTTGAACACTAATCGGTCACTTAGCAACCACCGGGAAGTCTGTCCGAGAGCTTTTCCAGCAGCCCAGCACGCGTAAGTTTGTGGGGTGCCTCACGTGCAACAATTCGTCCACCATTTACCTCTGACTTCGAGGATTATGCTGATTATCCAGAGGTGGTCAAACGATGCCTTCCGGATTTAGATTCAGAAGATTTAGATTTTGAGTGTGAAAATGATTCAGGGCTGGGATATTTTCATCAATTTTCAACATTTAAAGTTTAAATATGATGATAATACGTTTTTTTGCGCTAGACAGCGCAACAGTTCTAATGAAAACCGATAATTAACTATTTATATTTCCGCGTGAGCTTTCATTACGTCGAATGAAACAGAAACACGGAACCGAGAAAAACGCTTCTGAAATTTGAAAAGTATTTTTTAAATCCTTTTTCCAATCTTTCGCCTTTTCAAAAAATAAGCAATATATATGAAAACTAATTGTATCAGATATTCAGCATAAAGAATATTATTTTTATAATTTTTAAAAGCTATTTTAAAATCATACAGGAAACATTGAAAATTCTCAAACATAAATCGTTCATACGTCTGTGAACTTTCGTCGCTTTAAGAGGAAATTTGTCTCATACGTCTGTTTTCTTTCGTCCTTTGATTCGATCAACTCGCATTCACGCCCAAAAGTTTTCGAGGCGAATACTGGATATTTTCAATTTTGAGAAAAAATTAGGCTGAGGCCGTAGAAAGAAGACGCGTATTTTTTTCTGTCTCCAAAAAAGAAATCAGATTTCCAAGTCTGGAAAACTGGAAACTGGACGAAGGAAAACTAGATAATCTTATGAAATGGAACAAAGTCAGTGACCTCCATTAGGACTTTATGAAAGTAAACAATCCCAACCCCCGATAATTCGAGAACCAGATTCACTGGCAGACTCCTCCAACATCCACGATAGGCATTTTATTTGGAATTTCTGGTGAGCCCGTTCCATTATTTTTTTCTCCATTTTTATAAGCACTTCAATTATATTAGGGTCGTGCGAAATTAGAAATTGTACGGGTCAAACACATATCCCCATTAGTATGTTTTTTCAGTCAGAATTTTAATATTCAAATAATATTAAGTTGTATGTACATGACCCGTTCCAGCGTGACGTCATAACGTTTGAAAAACAATTTTTTGGTATACTGTATGTAAATTTTACAGTTCATAGCGTACATTGAAAAAAAAAAAATTTATCTCTAAGTTCAGAATTCGAATCACTACAATTTAAAGTCAAAAGAATTTTTATTGAACGAATAGTTTTCATATATGTAAGCAAAAGAAATCGTGACGTCACAACGCGCCACTTTTCCACTTTTCTGTTTTTTTTTAAACCGTATTTTTCTGTTCTTTTATTCCATATAATTTTATGAAAATTTCAGAAAAGTATCAATTCATAACAACCAACAAATTGCGGTTCTTTGATTATTTCGAATTTTGATTTCAATTGATTATAGAGCGATTTAGATTCGGGACGTCACAACGCGCCATTTTTTTTTTAAACACGGTTTTGCAAAGCGTTGTGACGCCACGAAATTTAATTGTCAGCTACATGAAATAAATCAAACTATAATATTTAAATTGATGCTTAGTTTACTAAACATGCTTAGAAACTTTAAAAACAATGTGATTTGGTGATGAAAAAGATCCGTTCATTAAAAAAAAAATAAGTGCATTGTATCTTAAATAAGTTGCCAGATTGCCCGATTTTTTCGGGTTTGCCCGGATATTTGATACTAAATTTAAGAAAAGTCCTGCCCAGCCCGGTTGGATCTCATTGAAAAATGCACGGATTTATTCTTTTTATTTGGCAAAACATAAAAAAACAACAAACACCTCCTAAACGAAACTTTTTGTGCAAGTTTTATGAAGATAATCATGGAAAGTTTTTTGGAAGCCTCAAATACGGTTCAAAATCTATCGATGAGTTTTGATGAAAAAAAAAAAAACATTTTTTTCATTTTCTTTTCTTGATTTTTGTTGATTAATTTATGAGTTATAACAAAATTTGCACGGATATTGCCTGGATTTATGGTCGTCAATTTGAAATCAAATGCCCGGATTTTGCCAGGTTTTTATATAAAAATTGCCTGGTTTGTCCGGCCCGGATATATACTGAAAAAAATTTGGCATCCTGAATCCAAGAAAACAGCAGATAAGGTTTGCAGATCTTCGCACATCAATTTTATTCGAAATTTAACTATCTATCACGTGAATATCATTATAAAAAAATCTAGCAAAAACTTATTCGTAAAAGCGTTTAAATGTGTTTCTGAATATTTTTTTTGAATATTTAATTGCACAGATTGTAGGAATAAATAACAATTTCAAAGGCTTTCGATCTATTCTAAGTTAGTTAACTGACCCTAGAGTGCCCAAATCTTCCGACTTACGAAAACCTTATAAGTTGCAAGCTAAACTTGATCCTAGGCCTAGCATAAAATTCAAAGCTTAACTTGGGGAATCGGACTACGGAAGGCGCAATGAGCCTGAAATTCGTGGAAATATGAGAAATATTGTTTAGAAGGAACATGGAAACCCAGTTTGCACCAATTTCTTAAGTTCTTTCGGCCCATTTGTTTTGCTTATAGTTATTCACGAAGCTGTAAGTATGACAAAAAAAAATCATTCCAAGGTCCCATTTAGATAAGGGTTACGGTAAAAAAAGATATTGAGTTTTAAAAATAAGGTTCTGGAGGGTCAATTCCGAAAAAACATGAATGATCGACGCTTATATACCCGTTTTTTGAAGCGTAATTACTGTTTAATGATAACTTTAATCGAAATGCGTTCTACAGATGAAATATTGTCATAATTAAAGCTAGTTAAAAACACTCAATTTAAAAGAAAAATTGGTTGAAAAAAAAACTTAATTACTGCCAAAAAACTGTTTTTTTTGTTCATGCCAAAAAAAATAAACATAATTCCATACAAACTCCAAGTGCGTTACGCGACCCCCTTTCCTTAGTATAATCTGGCCCAAATTTTTCATGGGACCTTGCCCAAGCAACCAAAAGTTCGGATATCACTTAAGGGATGAACTTATAAGTTCACATAAGAGCTGTACAAAAGTTCTGGTGAACTTTTTTGCTGTACAAAATGCTGTTTCGAGGTCCATGGAAATTAATTCTTTATCAAGTTCAGCTAATACTCGAATAAAGTTCTAAAGCACTGTTTTTGTTTCTGTTTCTACCTTCTGATAACTTCAAAGTTGATACTAAGAAAAACAATCTACTTGTTACGTACTTCTCACTTTGTCTATATCAAGTAGCTATCAAAGGTTTGCAAGTCTATTTGTACAGCTCATTAGTTCGTGAAAAATCTCCTTTGTAAACTTAAAAGTTTTTAATTAGTTCCTACTTCACAATATAGGAACTTTGAAGTAGTTTTAGAGGCTTGATTCTACTCGTTTCAAACATCAACCCGTGTTTGCATAAACAAACATATCGTTACTTGGGAAACGACAATATAAAGTTCGCATTAAGCTCCGGGAGATCTTTTTAACAACTTAAAAAAATTGGATAAAGTAGAAATTATGAACCGGAAAGTCGTTTTAAAGAAAATCATCACATCAAGTAAAATCGTTTCCTACTCATGATGTTCATATAGAGCAGCAAGCATGTAGCTCGATTTTTAAGCGGTGAGTTCGGGTTCGAGGTTTGGTAAGAACATCTTATTTAAATGTGAGTAAGTAACAAATATGCTTGATTGATTTGAATCAAATAAGCAGACTTAAGAAGACATATATGTGAAGGAGCGAAAAAGTAATTTTTTCGTTTTTTTTACTGCTGGTTAGAAGGCGTTTAGCAATTTATGCGAACTTTTTGTTAACTTCAAAGTTCGTTTAGCTACTTTAAAATTGAGCTGAAAAGATGTTGAATTACAATACACGATTGAGCTGATCAAACTTGATAAAGGAATACTATCCAAGCTTTTGGCTGCTTGGGTGTGCTAGTACATATTTCAATTTGTTTAATTTTGTAATGCAGTTGAAAGTCTCTTTTGTGAGATTTTATGTGGTTCGATTTGGATTTTCTTTTGACATTCTCTGAGGTGGAAATTTCAATGAAAGACGGTTTTTTAAAATAATTTTATTAGAAATAATTTTTTTATGAAAGTATTATGTTTTTTTTATATAAAAAGTTAATCTATTAAATTTTCCATGTTCAAAGATTTTTTGAATCTCATTAATTTTTTTTTCATGGAGCTCATTTTGTTTGAGCATAATGCCTAAAAGTAATAGAAGCTACTAGCGGTGTTTTTCATTCTAACATAGATATATGAAGAACTTGATCTTTTTGCAAGATATTTATTCAAATCACAGATAACTACCTACCCTATAATTCACAAATATTCTTTTAAAAAATTGATGAGAATAACATTTTTTGATAGTTTGTTTATTATCGAATCAAGTGGTTTTAAGCAGTATTTTATATGCTTTCTTAGAGATGTTTAAAAACAACCGCGGTATTGCAAAAAAAAATCTTAGTTTCGTTAAAATTTGACAAAAGAATTCGTTTATTGAAGCGCATTGTTCTGTTAAACTTGTTTTGAAGAAATACTATAATAGTGTTAAAGTAAAAAGTCTTGAACGTTTTCGAAAAAATAAATAAATAAATTTTCGTGACTTCACCACGCATTCTTTATCCGGGTGAAACTCACAACCTTCTAAAGCGATTTTCAATATAAAAATTGCATTAAATTCCTCTTAAAAAGTTTGAATTAATGAATGAATGAATGAATTAAAAATAGATACCTGTATCAACAATTCTACAGCGTAAAATTGCAGTAGCTATTATTTTAATGGCTTTTTCACCATCATTTTGCAATTATTTTTTTACTTACATAGATTTTTGACAAAGTTTTGTTTTAAATGAAGAATAATTTCACAAATCAATTGAATTTCATACTAAAATTTTTAAATTTGAACGATAATACTCAATTCTAAAAAAAAGGTAACTGAAAACCTTTTGATGGAAAATGACGTTCAAGAAATAACCTTTCTTACGCTGTGAAATCAATTTTTGAATAATGAAAAAGAAAAATCGGTTCTCCAGTTGAGGGGTGCTTAGAATGGGCCACATTCCACTTCAGATTAGACAGTTTTACAGATGAACAGATGTACAATCAAAGCCTGGACGTGTGTGTAAAATTCTAACGCCCGTTTTGAATAAAATTTTTGTTTCTTGGCTGAGCCACCAGATGTCTACAAGGACACCGGAGAGAACTGTTGAAATGTAAACAATACAAAATAAAAAAAAAGTCACATTTGAAGTGGTCGTATTTCTATTTGACATGTTTCGAGCAAATTGATGTTGGAATCTCGTAACGCAGTTGTAATATTGCCTTATGGAAATGTTTAGATAAAAGCTATTTCACTCATTGCTTCAAACTAGCATAAAGTACTAAATTTTGTACCAAAGAAACGAATATGTTCCGTGAGAATGCCTGCTTAGAGACTCCTAGGATCAGTATTGCTAAGTACGTGATTTTAAACTCAACTGGTTAAAATAATTGGTTCCTCTTACTTATACAAAATTGTAAAATTCTTTATTAGAAAGAATGGAGGTGAAATTAACCAGATAAATTGACCAAGTTTACCAGTTCATAAGTGACACGAATTATTGTATGTTCTTCCTAAGAACAAATAGAAGCCGTTCATTCTACTAAGATATTGGTTTATTTATTTTTGAAAATATATACGATCGCGCTTTTTCGAGAATGAGGTACTTCAAAAGTTGATTCGTAACTTTTCAACATCACAACAGATGGCACTGTTTCTCGTAATTTTTTCACGGCTTGTTTAAATAACAGTGTTTGAAATTTTACACAGGTTTCAGGATTTTTTCTATGCGAGCTTGTACATCTGTTCATCTTTGGTTATAATTCAATCATATTCTTCATTTCTATGAAATTTTTCTTGAAATGCATGTTGAATTCCTACGAACAGGTTATTTAACATGAAACCAAATGAAACGAGAAACTTTTGAGTTGCATTCCAGACAGAAAAAATTAAGCATTTGGAGGATAATGGAGGATTTTGCACATAATCATCAATAACTGTGTCTTAAGTTAAAATATCTCAAAACTTTTTTCTACGTTTGGAAACCTTTAAGTTGAGCTTTAAATTGAGAAAGACTTGGTTCGTTTTTGAAAATTTCAAATGTTAGTAAAAATGTAATGTCAAAATCTAAAAATATCTATTTTTCGAAGGCCCGCAAACAAACACCCTTCCTGATGAAATCAAAGCGTTTAGAAGCAGCAGGTTGATTTATGTGAAAGTTCAACTTTTTTCCTTAGTTAATGTAAAGTTTTTTTGTGGTGGTTTTTGTTGTATTTTGTGGTAAATTTTTGGTATTAAAAAAATAAGGCCATTTTTCAAAAGTAAGCCAGTCTTGGACAAAAGCCTAAAAAGGTAATGTTTGAAGCACAAAATAAAAGTGGAATAGTGCGAGGACCTAGGGAATTGAATGAAGGCAAAATTAATTTATTTAGTAGTTAAAATTTTATTAGTAATGTTGAAAAATTTAGCCCCTTAATTTATGCAGCATCATTGTCCAAGGACCTCGATGTTGTTATTTTTTGGACCGCAAAGAAATCTAAACCAATAAACACAGGAATTCAGCATTCCATATCTCAGAGTTCACTGGACCAATGTTACAAATGTACACTGTAAATTTTTGCCTAGATTTCCAGCAAAAAAAAAATGCTGGAAACGTTCAGCAATCCAAATTTTTGATGGAAACCAGCAATCGGTTTTCTAATTGCTGGATTTTTCAGCAATCGGTTGTGTTCTTGTCATTTTTGCTGAAAAATCAGTAATCGATTTTCAAATTGCTGGACTTTCCAGCAATAGATCTAGTTTGCTGGAAAATCAGCAATCGAGTTGTCACATTGGAGTCTATTTGTTTTCGTACGCTGAGCTAAGGTGAGACTTTATTTTACGAATTTTGGTTGGATTAATAAAATTATTTTTATTTTTAAATTGTGACCCAGAGATGGGTCTTGACTCAAACATTCAGTCAGCGAAACTTTTTTTGTAGAGAAATGAATCCAACTGTTAGTTGAAATTTCAGGGACTAGACAAGATGAAAATTAATGTAGAAAAACATGTAAAAAAAAATTCGCCTTGTCTCCCGGTAGGACTTGAACCCACATCTTGCGCCTCTCCGGGGCCCATGTATTAACATTCTACTACAGGAGACAACCTGGCGTATGAAGGTTATACTGGTCGAGTGTCGATGTCTATCGGAATAAAGGGAATTGTTTTTCCCATGTGATCATCATCATTTTCGTAGTCTATTTCTATTCCCATCATTTCAATTTACGGTAGTTCGACTCAAATTTGGATATTTTAGACACGGCAAGATTTGCATTGCCTTGTCATATTCTGCCCCGGAGAGGCGCAAGATGTGGGTTCAAGTCCTACCGGGAGACAAGGCGAATTTTTTTCACATGTTTTTCTACATTAATTTTCATCTTGTCTAGTCCCTGAAATTTCAACTAACAGTTGGATTCATTTCTCTACAAAAAAAATATTTTTATTTTCGTATATATTCTAGCTGTCTAGGTGAGTTTTTATTGGACAGATTTCATAAAAGATACTTATCAGAACTCTTTTCTCAGGTAGCGAATGATCAACACTCTGGCACAAAGCTGCCACTCCAGAGCCGGTGTTGGAAAATTAAAAAAAAGAAGTTCTTGAAAATTAACAAAATATAATTTAAAAATGGAAGAAACTAATTCTTTTTCATTGCTCATTATATGCACAGACAGTATACAATATTTAATTAAGAATTGAAATATAAATTCGGAACTAAATACAGCCGGTTGTTTTGAAACAATAGCTGATTTCCAGCAATCTGGATTGCAGATTTTCCAGCAACTTGAATTGCTGGAAACCAGCATTAACGTTTGCTGTTTTTTCCAGCAATTTAAATTGCTGGAAATTTTGCTGGAAAGTCAGCGGGACAAAAACCAGCAAAATTAAGCTGGTTTCCAGCAAAAAAAAAATGCTGTGTAGTAACTTTGAGACACCGAAAGTATTGTGTTCAATTTGGTAGAGTTTCATTATTAATTTTTTGTCATTTGAGTTGTGTCTCTAAGAGTAGCTCATTCACAGAAATGAAAGAAAAATTTTCATACTTGGTCCGCAATTTGTTAACACATAGAGTTTTCGATTATAAGCATTGGCAATCTAGTTCTCCACGAGTTTTGCTCTAACTGCTGGTTATTTTTTTATTGGATTATTTATTTATTTATATTATTTGTTTCATTTGGTTTAAAATATCCTCAATGTTCCGAACTGCCTTAGCAATTGATAGACTAGCATTTGTAAATATTATGAAGGTGTTATGTATCCTTCATGATCAAGAAACTCGTTAAAACCGTCAAAGTAGAATGATCAATGTAACCACTAAGCATCAGATTCTAACCAGAGACGAAATCGATTTTAAAATCAAATTTAAAATAGTCTAATAAATTTCTGCAAACATATCTTACGTTCATAGGATTCCAGTACTTTAAAAATTTAGTATTTTAAAAATATGAAATATGCCACGTTCCTCTTAACAGAAAAAATAGTCGAAATATATTGGAAAAAGTGATAAATCTTATCCCGGTTTACGGTACGCTGAAATTGCTGCATGGTGTCAATTTAAATTCCAAATTTCATCGATATTTGCCTTCATTTATGTAAATACAACGAAAATTTAATGAAGAATGATAATAGAATCAAAGTTAAGTGTTGTAGTGGAACTGAATTGCAGTTGAGTGGTTTTCTGTTTTGAAGTTTTTTTTCTGTATTCTTCAATTAGTTTTTTTTTGTCGCCATTAAACTTGATGTACTCATGCTACCTTATGGACTTAAAGTATTCTATTGGAACTAATTGGGATTAGAAAAATTATATTTATGGTTCACCGTAACAATAGTCAAAAGTATTTCTCAATTTATTCCTTTTACCCCACTCCCAACCCAAATTATTTTGCTAGGATGCAGAGGTAATCTCGGTTCTAAAGTACAAATTAGATCTTTCATCCCTTTCTCTTTTTTTCAATCTATCCATTGACTACTAGGATGTGGCCGCCGCCGTATTGATGTTCAAAGAGAGAACATTAGTTTTGTGCAGTATGAATGAGCTGCCAAATAATGTGTTAAGTAAGATTTTAAAAATGTTATGTGAATTACAATTTTGAATCAAGAATTAGATTTTCATCAGATCAAATCATGTTCTCAAAACTAAGAAACACCATGAAACTGTAGAGATAACACAATACTTAAAAATTGAAATTAATTAATTCAATTTGAATCACTATTGAAACATTTGATATTATGAAGGGCTACAAAGAGTTTCTTGGTATTTTTTTTTTTAAATGTTAACCGACGGGCATAATGATACATTACTTGTTTGGGACTCCGGAGGTCTCAACCATTTTTCACTAGACAGCCTAAACCAACCAAACATCAATCGTCTATCCGTTGTTTAGGGGGCTCTATCCAGCCCAAGATAAAACGCAGCTATTTATCATAATTTGCAAACGCTTAACCGATCTCACGACATGGCACAACAGCACATTCACAACACAACAGAGACATAACATGTTGCTGCTACAGGCGGATTCTTCGACAAACAAGCCAAAACAATTCCAGCCAACTAGCGTGGTGTAAGGTGTGAAGTTGTGAACATCGGGCCGCCCCTCGACCAATAAGCCAAGAGCCGAGAGCTGGCCGGTCTGATAAATTAATAAGAAATAAATTAAAGACTAGCGCGACTCCTCCGCGTTCCGATCTTCGGGGGCTAGCTATAGTGAAACTTTCACTCGCTCACACACGATAGCGAAGAAGACACATGGAATCCGTTGCGTTTGAAAATTCACATAATTCATTTTTGGAAACGTCATTATGTTTGCGCTTCTTCGCTTCCAAATTGAGACCCCAAAGAGTCAGGTGCAAATGGTTCGTGACCGGTCCAAGTCGTTGTTCGAGGCTCGACGGGAAAAATGGCCCTCCTTAAGGCAACCGAAAGGGGCCACGGTACATAATTCACCATTCCTCCATGGCCAAAAGTTTCATGGGTCCGAAAGTTCCCAAGGAACGTTCCTGCTGCAAGCTGAAGGCATATGTATGTAATTCCTGAGGGTTGAAAGTCATCAGAATTTGCTATTCTGCTTCAACCTGTTGATATACCTGCTCTCAATTAGGAAAATAATTTTCATAGTTCAACACTTACTTTTTTAATATCTAGAGTCTAGTGAATTTGAAACTTCAAAGCATATGAAAATTTATATATGATAAGGTTGCCAGATTGTCCGGTTTTATCCGGGTTTGCCCAGATATTTGATACAAAGTTTGGGAACAGTCCGGCCCGGCCCTGTTTCTCGGATTTCATTGAAAAATGCCCGGATTTATTCACTTTATTTGGAAAATCAACCAAAAAAAAAAAGAACAACAAACGCCTCCGAAACGAAATTTTTTGAGCAAGTTTTACTAAAATAATCATGAAAGGTTTTTTGGAAGCCTAAAACACGACACAAAATCTGTCGATGAGTTTTGATGAAAAATATTTTTTTTTTCAACTTTTTTTCTTGATTTTTGTTGAGTAAATTCTGAGTTTTTGGAAAATTTGCCCGGGTTTTGCCAGGTTTTTATATAAAATTGCCTAGTTTGTCCGGCCCGGATACGTGCTGAAAAAATTCTGGCAACCTTAATATATGGTCATTTTGAACATCTTTCTCCGTCTTTGCAATAACCAGTTGAACTAAAGCACTTGTAGTGAGCAATTGAACTTAAAACATTATTCTTCCATTAAACATTTTTAAACGTTTTACAAAAATATTCCTACCCATCTGCTTAGCAGTGGTCTTAATCCTCTATACTTTTTCGTCTTCGAATCTTCAAAAGTCAGCCGGTAAATTTGTCGCCATGCTTCTGTTTTACTCTGTTGAATATACCGATAAATTTCCAGAAATTATGGATGAGTCACACTCTCGGTTGTGAAACTCTATCCCTGCAAGTGGCTCAAATGACTCAAACGCAACGGTTGCCGCTCGTTTGTTTAGAAAATCGTCCGGTTCACACAAAATTACGACTATGCAAATGTTTCGATCGCATTTTTTCGCCATGCTTTCAGGCGCGTTGCGTCCTTTATCAACATCCATCGATATTCTGAAACTAGGAAGCACAAAAAACAACAGCCAGGTATTTCAATAAAACGTTTTCCATAGTCATAATAGAACGAGTGGAGGATAGTTTGTGGCTGCCGTTTGGTGGCTCATAAAATTGCATATTTATCGGAATCTATGCTGGAAGCCAAACTGAGCAAATATATAAAGATTAGACGTGCTAATCGGTCTGGCTAAGAAGCCTAAATTTGGATAAAACCGAGGACAGGAAAAAAAAGAATCGTTGCCATCCGAAAACAGGTGGTAGTTTCTCTCAGCCATAATGATCATCCAAATGATCCGAGTTAATTAAAGCGGTCGTAAATTCATCGTTATTTCTAGTGGAGAAAACACTAAATAAAATACATTCGGTCATGTGCCACACGAAAACTGTCCATCATCATACAATCTTTATGGATTGCGATCAGGTCCTCGCAGAATTGGACAAGTCGTGGTGCATAAATATATCGTAAAATGGCGAAGTTAACAACTTTCTGATTTTCTTGCATATTTTTCGCAGTGTCTAGTGAGGATGCTTTGCTCTACTACGTTTTGAGAAGTGCGATTTGGCCGTAATGAAAGATTGTGATGTGGAGCTCAGACATTCAACCAAAGTCTGTCCGTCGAAGGATACTTGGATGCAGGATACTAGGCCTACAGAATCCTGCATCCAAGTTTTGTTTACCGTTCGATGAATATGATTGCTTCTCGATTTGGCAACTGTTCGGTTTTCGACCTCGTGGAATTGAAGTTTTGATGTTTGTTTGTTATGTAGCTCTTAGCATGTTGTCAAGATAACGTGAAAGCCGAAAAGAAAGCTTGCTTCCTGAAAATTTTCTCTCTTCTCAAAGAGTTTGTGAATATCCCTGGGTTTTACCCGAGAGATAATTTATTATTTTTACTTTCATAGTAAATATTCCGTTTCACGACATAGCTTGATAAATATAACTCCTAAAATCCCACATCCTAACATCTCACATTCGCCAGATCATGCACTGCGAAGTAGTTCCACCTCCTCGTGGTGCAGAGTGGAAACGTGTCTGCTTCACGCAGATGTACGGCCGAGAGAACTACAACCCCACCCCCACTTATGAAGACCTATGCAACGACCACGGAAAACGAAAATGGAAAAACTATTGGAAACCGACTCCATTTGGTGAAGGTGTTATGCTGAACCGTGCCGATGTACCTGGAAGGCTGGCGGGTCGCTAAATCACGCCAGTCTTTAACGGTAGCCTGTGGGGCACCGGGACACACCCCACAGTATCCCAGTCCTTGCTGCGCTAAGCAGGTCACTGGCGCAGTGGACCGTATACTTACCTCGCGACTCGTGGGATCAACATGACAACAAACAACAATAATATCAGAAACAGAAGGATGGATAGGAATGAGACGGAGAGGGACACCTGTCCCAATCCGTTTGGCAGGAGCGGACTAAGGCGCTCGCCGGTTAGGCAACCCGCCGAGCCGGTGAGGACGCCGGTCGAAAGTGGTGAGGGCGGTGACCCCCTTGCAGAGGTTCAGCAGGCAGTCGAGGAACTCCTAAGCTCTCCGGAGCTTCAGGACCCTGAGACCCCTGCTGAACTGGCCGTCGCGATGGCCGGGATGGAGGACCTTGTGGATTGCGTTAGGAAAAAATCTAACATCCACAAGGAAGTGCGAAAGAAGCTCGCAAATGTGATGGCCCTGTTTGTGAAAGCAAACAGGGCGGTGGTGAGCTTGCTCACAGCTCCGGAATGCCGGACGAGGGCACGCGAGGACGCTGCGACTCCCCTTCGGGCAGATACAACCCGCCCGAAGAAGATCAGCGTCTGCGTACAAACGGATGGCAATACAGAGGTAGCCGGAAACGGCAAGAGAAAAAGGGGGTCACCAGGCGAGACGAGGCCAGGAGCCCCAAAAAAGCGGGCCCGGGATCCTACGGTCCGGCAGGATCCGGGCGATGATAACGAGAGTGTTGGAGATGCGGGCGGCCAAGTTCCTGATGCGCCAACTGGGTGGCAGACGGTTGGGCGTAAGAGGAAAAGGACCACTAAGGCCAAACCCAAACCCAAGCCCAAGCCCAAACGGGTCAGGGACAAGGGGGAGGCTTTGGTGGTAAAGGCCCCCGAAGGCACCTACGCTGACGTAATCCGTCAAATGAGGACGAGCGATAGGCTGGTGGGCCTATGAGGGGATGTGAGGAGAATCCGCCGAACTCGTTCCGGCGAGATGATCCTCGAGCTCCGACGTGGCTCCCAGATCAAGAGCTCGGAATATAGCGCCCTCACGCAAGAGATTTTGGGGGGAGCTGCAGAAATCCGTGCCCTCAGCACCACGGTTACCGTCAGGGTGAAAAACCTTGACGAGATAGCCACGGATGTTGAGGTGCAGAACGCGCTGAGGGATCTTTGTAATATCGGGACTGACCAGATCTCGGTCAGGATGCGCAACGGCCCTCCCAAATCCGGGACACAGGTGGCCTTTGTGAAGCTTCCGGTTGCAGCAGCAAACGCCGCACTCAAGTGTGGGCGGCTAAAGGTGGGTTGGTCTATCTGCCAGATAGCCATCCCCCAGCAACCGGAAAGATGCTTCCGATGTGTGGAATATGAGCACAAGTCTTTTGCGTGCAAGGGCGCTGACAGGAGCGGGTTATGTTGGCGGTGCGGCGAAGCTGGCCATCAGGTGGCTAGCTGCACCAAAGACGCGAAGTGTCTCCACTGCGGTGGAGGACACAGGGCTGGCAACCCTTGGTGCCCCACCTTTCAAAAGGCTTCAGCTGCACCTTCGCGGGAATAGAAGCGGTTCAGCTAAACCTCAACCACTGCCACTCAGCACATCAGCTGTTGCGGCAGATAGTATTTGAGGAAAAGCTAGACGTGGCGTTTGTGGCAGACCCGTATCGCAGGACCTCGGATGGCAGTAATTGAGTAACCGATAAAGCCAAACTGGCCGCGATATGGGTAACAGGAAGATACCTCATACAAGAGGTGGTGTCTGCTGGAGAAGAAGGCTTCGTGATAGCCAAGGTCAACGGGATCTTCGTCTGTAGCTGCTACGCCCTCCCGAGGTGGTCTCTGAGGAGGTTCGGCGTCATGATGGACAGAATCGTCGAGGATCTCACGGGCAGGAGCCCGTCATAGGCGGGGACTTCAACGTATGGGCCGTAGATTGTGGTAGTAGCCTAACAAACTCCACGGGACAACTTCTACTAGAAGCTCTGGCAAAGCTGACATAGACCTAGGGAATGAAGGCGATACAAGGACCTACCACAGCAATGGGAGCGAGTCACCTTCAGTAGTCCGGGCTGGACGAGCGACTGGAGGGTAAGCGACGTGTTCACCGATAGCGATCACTTTGCGATCCGGTATCGAGTGGGCACAAATACGCGGGCAGGTAGAAGAGGTATGACAACAGGAGTACGCCTCTGGAAGACAACACAATTCGACCGGAACGTCTTTGTCGAAGTGTTAAATTGGGAGCGGAACTTGGAAAACGTTGCGATGACAAGGAGGGCCAAGCGGAAGGACACTCGGCAAACCCGTCTACTGGTAACCTACGCAATTGCGAGGTTTACCCTCTGGAGAGCAATCAAGGCGAGCAAAAAGGCACGATTCAGGCAACTCTTCGAGGACGCCAATGACAACTCCTGGGGCGACGCTTACATGATTCTCATGGCAAAAACGCGGAGCGGAGGTGCGCCACAGGAATCGTGTCCGAATAAACTGTGCGAGATCGGCAACGAGCTGTTCCCACAGCACGAGGAAGTTACATGGCCGAGGGTCCCATACGACTGGCATACGAGCGAGGAGGAGCGGATTTCGCTAGAGGAACTGCGCGACATCCTTAAGTCCCTTCAGCTGAACAAAGCTCCGGATCCGGATGGCATCCCTAATGTAGCAGTGAAGGCCGCGCTCATGAAACATCCCGAAATGTTCCGGTCCGGTTCCGGTGATAGGGATTTCCCAGACGTGTGGAAGCGGCAGCTATTGGTGCTCCTGCCAAAACCGGGCAAGCCACCAGGTGATCCATCAGCATATCGCCCGATAAGTCTCCTGGATACTGCTGGAAGGGTATTAGAGAAGTGGTACAGAGCAGGATCCAGCTCTACACGAAAAATGTGAACGGCCTATCCGACAAACAGTTCGGTTTTCGGAAAGGCCGCCGTACGGTGGATGCCATTCGACGGGTCATCGAAAGGGCAGATGAAGCCAGAATGAAGAAAAGGAGAGGAGACCGGTTTTGCGCAGTGACCACCCTTGACGTGAAGATGCAGCGTCATGTGGGCAGCGATTGCGTCGTCGCTCATTCATATGAGAATTCCGGCATTTATCAGTAAGATGGCGGAGTGTTACTTCCGTAACCGCCAACTACAGTATATGGCCGGCGAGGGACTAGAAAGAGTGAGTGTCTCGGCAGGGGTTCCACAAGGATCGTTACTTGTCCCGGTATTGTGGAACATCGTCTACGCAAACTGCTAAGACTGCGTCTCCCCACGGGAGTGAGACTTGTAGGATTCGCCGATGACGTGGTTCTCCTTGCATTGGGCCCATAAACCGGAGAGGTCCAGCTACTCGCCATAGTAGCTATTGAAAAGGTGGAAAGTTGGATGCGCTACAAGAGCTTTCGTCTGGCTCATCACAAGCCCGAGATGGTGCTGATCACAAACCTGATTTCAGCACAATCAGGGACGATTGCTGCTGGACCGTGCGCAATCGAATCCAAGCGTGCGATCAAGTATCTGGGGGTGACGTCAATTACACCTGTAAAAGAGCGGCGATGGCAATAGCTGCCCTCTTACGGGCCATGTTGAACAACTCGGCGGTCCGCTGCAGCAGAAATAGGGTCCTGGCGAGTGTAACCTCATCCATTTTGCGGTACGGAGCGGCAGCCTGGAAGGCAGCCTTGATCAGGCATTGTAACCTGCAATAGCTATGCTGTGTGCAGTGGCTGATGAACTTGCGAGTAATTAGCGCATACCGAACGGTGTCCTCGGTATCTGCTGATGTTGTGGCGGGGGTCATGCCCATTTCGGTCTTGCTAGAGCAAGACATCTTTTGCTACGAGCACAGGTACATTCCCGATGTGCGGAAACATGCCAGAGAGACCTCGCTGTCCAACTGGCAGCACCAGTGGGACAGCTCGGAACGTGGCCGGTGGACCCATCGCTTAATCTCTAACATCGGATCCTGGATGGACCGGAGACATCGAGAGGTGGATTTCTGCATGACACAGTTCTTGACTGGTCATGGATGCTTCATGCAGTACCACCATCGGTTTGGACACGTGGTCTCGCCATTCTTCCAAACCTGCGGTGACACAGTAGAGACACCAGAGCACGTAGACAACATCTTGCGGAGGATGTGAGAGGACGCCAATACTTGGCACGTGGTCAGCGTTGGGTTCACCCGGGTCATGACTGCCCTGCAGAAGGGTTGGAACGAGCACCAGTCCGCGACCGGTGTAAGTTGACTCCTTCATCGGGGAGCATCTGAGTAGTGTGCGTCCGATCCTGGCAGTAAAGCACACAAAGATAAGACTCTACCTTCTGCGTATGCCGAGCTGCCTGGTACGTCGCACGTCTGTGTGAAGGATACCTCCAACGTTACCGTCGCGGAGTATCCGAGTCGAACGCGCCCTCTACGACGGAGGCTTTGGGAATAAGACAAGACCTTCTCCGCAGTCGAACTCGTAGGGGGAAGAGTATCCATGTTGCGGAGTGCTCTCGGGTAGAGAGGTCTCACGACGCCTTCGGATGAGCCACTCGAGTCGGGTAGGATGACATCACCGTCGTGATTCATCTGAGTTGCAAGCGTTAAAGACCCGTACGTGTGTTGAGACAGGCGCGAGTCTATGATAAGCTGCTCTCGATTCGGCACACGACGGGCAAAAACCCTAGGGCTGTCCAAGTTGCAGGCCATAGGAATGGGGAAGACCGGACCACGGTCGGAGTAGAATCCCCTTTGTTGTGTAGGATACCTCCAGGCACGTGTCCAGGTTAAGCTGCTCTCGATTCAGCACACGGACGGGCAAAGAGGAGAGGGCTTTGAGCCAACCCAAGCGGCAAGCGGAGCCAAGATCTCGAGTCGTTCGAGGAGAGGTCATTGGTCTCTTGCAGTGGTCTCGAACAGAGGCGGAGCGAACGATAGTCATGCAAACCAAGCGAGCCACGAGTTACGAGTAAAGGCCGGACCTCGAGTCGTCAGAGGAGAGGTCCTAAGTCTTGAATAGTAGCAAGAGGCAGGATATATATGCTGGAGTAGTACGTTTGTTCGAGTATTGCCGTTGAGCGCTTTGCGCGAGTATAGTCTCCCATCACGGGTATAGCCTTCGTTGCAAATCCGGATGGGAATTATGGCCAGAGGCCCCAGGTGGACTTTATGGCATAGGGGTACTTAGTATCATGAGCCGACCAATTGCACCCATGGACCCAGAGTACCATACTAGGGGGACCGTGCCGTGCCTTGGAATGCAATCCTTAAAAAGGATTTACCACCTGGGTGATCAACTAATAAAAAAAGCTATCACAAGAAAATTACAATTTTTTCGGTTCAAAAAACATATGTTGTAATAAGGTAACTGAATAAAAAGTCTTTCAAAAAGTTCCAATAAGAATCGAAACGTTGGAAAAGTAAATCAATACAACGTTTTGGCTAAAATTAAGACTTTTGTAAGATAGTCCTTGTTATCTATTAAATAATCACCAATAGAATCAGTTCAAGCGTATAAAAATAAACTGTTTATGATTCCATCACTGACTAAGTGCATTACAACGATAAAAAATATAAAAAAAATCTCCAAAACAGTTCACACTCCACGCATCACCCGGCCAGGTGAAAGCCAACCCAACGCAAGTGGGGTATTAATTTTATTCGCATGTTTCTTAATAGCATCAATAAAAACAACGAAAATCAGCACTTTACAGGTTGTAATGGTTTAAAAGGTTTGGTGCGCGAAAAAAGATCGCAGATAACGAAAGAGAGATTGCATGAGAAGCGAAAGAACATCAGCCACCCAAGACGATCCGGGACGGTTTTGGATGGCACTGCTGTTGCGAAGAAAGGGAGACGAATTTGACATTGCGATCAAATCGATGATGGGTCGATCAGGTCAACGGAATAAGTCACGATTTGGAAATGGTTTTCAATTTTTTGTTTGATAATTTTTCTTTTTATTAAAATCGCTTGACTTAGTTTTGAGTGCTTATGACAACGTAAGATAAATTGCATTCGAGTGACTTAAATCAGTTAAAACAAGTAAGACGAAGTAGGGTAACAGTTATGACGATTTGATGATCACAGAACCTCTTTTTTTCATTGCGAGGGTGTCTTACATACACAAGTGACGAAAGCACGTAGGGGTGGATCACTTAAGTCATCATCATTGCAATCGTCATCCGGTTTATCTTTCGAACAAACAATTTTGCACCAGGCAAATTAAAAAATAATTTATATGGTAATAAATTGAGAGTCTCGTTTCGTTTCCCCCAGCTGATCGCCCTCAGTTTTGTGAACTTCCATATAAAGTTTTTTTTTTCACTCCTTCGTGTTGTTTTGTAGAGCGACAGCTCATTCGCCTCCTGCCTTGGCCGGTTGGCTGGTCATGTGTCAATTTCAGGGATCCGATCGAAAGGAGGATCGTGTACAGCTCAAATTGCCCTTTCAAACTGCCATATTTGTGTCGCGTGCTTTATGGGGTTTCATTTTTGCGATCAACCGGATTGATACATTCTTTACGGACTCCTCCATGTCGCGGTTAACTACTCAGCAGAGCAATTGCTGTTTGTAAGGGGGCCTATGTTTGTTTACTTAGTCACCCCACATCGGAGTTTTTGTCGTGCTCCGTGCATTTTGCCCACGAGTAGGATGCAATCACGGTCAATAAACCGAACATGGCGATAATTAAGATTTGAAGTTGTCGAGGGCTTTTTTTGGGCATGACCCCAATTCTGGAAGGATGTGAAAAATTAAGCCTGCATTCCAGATTTAACTGCCGAAATTATTAAACCAACTATAAACCTGAAGTAGATGAACAGATTTAACGGGTGGATTGATTAAGTCAGTTCAATTCCGATCTTTAGAAAAAAATGTTTGAAATGGCTTGAATTAAATTTTGCTGAATTTGTTGCACTTTTCCTTAAGCCAAGGATATCCGAAACTATCCACAAAAACTGAAATTAAATAACTACCAAAATAAAAATAAATTTCCAAAAAGATCTATTTCCAGTTTTTTTACAGTTTTTAAGCTTTAAGTTGTGGCTTTTTACCATTATTTTGTGTTTTTTCCGTAGATTTCAAGGTTGCGTAGTTTGAATTATTTTACGAAAATATAAGTGAAAATAGCCGACTTTGGAGGCTATACACATTAAATTCAGTGTAAGTTTTTCTTATTGACCATTGGAAGATGTTATTTCTCGTAAGAGCAATATAATATATGAATTTATATCTACAAAACGTTGTTAAATTATAACAAGATCAATAAAAGTAGTTTTGAACCTTGATGGACAGATTTTCACAATTTTCATCGGTCATACTGTAGGGGAGAATGAGGATCCCATTTTCTCGTTTCCATCATATCTTGTTCATAAAAAAATAGCAAATACTTGATCTCATTTGATCACACAAATTGTGCACACAGGATTTGTGGTAATTTGTGGCAATTTGTTAGAGAAAATTAGAAGGTATGAGTTCAAATGAGAGAAACCAGAGCTCAGAGAGAGTGAAAATGTGCTCATTGTTGCAAATTGTTGCAATTTGTGAAGCAGTTGTGGAATTTTAATGATTATCACTCCAAATGCAAAAAATTCTCTTTTGATTTCAATCCCTTGGTTACTTCAAGTTCCCGTGCTCCAAAAGTTAGAGCAATACTTGAACCCGTAGATGAACTAGAAGCATTTTCATGGGAGTTTGCGATATTTTTTTCAAGTTAAGGGAGACTTGATCCTGTATTGAAAAAGATCCTTTATCCTTTATTTAGTAAGCCCTAATCCAAGAAAAAAATCATACAAAAACCCTAAATAAAATGTCTAGGTCATGTTTGTTCTAATTTCACAATTTATAAGTGTCAGAAGAAGAAAATTTTGTCACTTTGTCTCAACTTTATTGACATTACATACTTTATGGCTCTATTTTCTATAATTAGGAGAAAATAATTTTTTCGATCTTTTTTTCAGACAATTAGGCTGGAACATATTTTAATTTCTTCTTTTGCTTTTTTTTTGACATTTGTCGCATGCCTTGATGGATTTTTCAAAACTTTATTTTAATGCTAATATCAACCATTTTGGAACTCTTTTAAAGATGATATTGAAAAAAAAATGGATTGTTTTTTTGAGCTTTTATTTTACGCTTTTATTATTCCGAGCATCGGTGAATAATAATTTTATTCTTCAAAATTGTTAACGAATGCATAACCAAACGAAAAATAATTCCAGATTATTCTATTTTTAACTACACACACCCATGTTAAGAATTTTTTGTAATGAATCAGATTTGCGTTGGTTAAAAGCATTTTGCATTAAACTTAGTGGCCCTGCTTCTCTCCACATATCACTGTAAAATTTTCATATTTTTTGTCAATAAAGCTGTTATACAGAAAAACTACAAGATGTAGCATACATTCAGGGGTAAAAATAATTACAAAAAATCTAAAACTTAAACCAACAAAGCAAATGTTAGGATGGATGAATATTTAATGTCAACAATCATGTACTGCAAAAAAATCATATTCCAGCGTGTGAAACCGAGCTTTACAAGGCATTTCTATGATTTGAATTGATTTGAATGCATCTTACCTCAGATAAGTTACTTAAGATAATATTTATCTATACAAATGTTTGATGATTGTCCGGAAAACATTATATCACCAACAGTGTTGTTATAGAGTAATGAAACCATTATTAGATTTGTAGATGATATCATTAAGCCAATCCGTCATACTGGATAAAGTTTTTTACGGCCGGAACAAATATCAAATTTTTCTTTTGTCACCCCCTTCCCCCCTTTGATTTTTCCAACTCCCCAAAGTGGGAATTTAGTCACTTCTTAGTGATCTACAAACAAAAAATAACCAAATTTTCAAACAATTACAAGAGCAGAAGAACAGAATGTGGAGGGTGGGAGCTATATCCTTTTTTTAAATTTAGGTTAAAAATTTACTCGATTTATTGATAGTATGCTATATCGTTGCAAACAATCTTTTTTGCAATTCATTCTATTTTGTTGTTTTTAACATTATTTTTTATTATCTTCACTAAAAATCTTTAACATTTTTCAATTCTAGAGTTTGTTTTGATTACGGCGTATGAACCAATATAAACAAAATTGAGTTAGTGACTGCAAACGATTGAATAACACGTATTCAATGTTTGGTAGTAATTGTGTTTCATTTGGTCAATAAATAACTTTAACAGAATGATTTGAAATTAGGACGTATGATGACTTTCTCATTTACGAGTGTTATTTGGTTTTTGAGTCTTTTTGCGTAGCCGTGCATTTGCCGTGATGCAAAAGGACACAAAAACTATTTTAACGAATAGGTTTTTAAGATGTTATGCATCGTCGCGAAACGTTCTTCTAAAAATCTCGGAAATTCAAGAGAAAATGTTTAAAAACGGTCTGTAGGAGTGATAAATAGCTACCTTAAAGCTCGATGAATTGCTTTCAATTGTTAGGTGAGGACAATTAAGTTTCAATTTCCCGTGTGAATATAGCCAGTACCTACTACTTATTTCCTTACAGAGGCAGCCAAAATAATTGAAACAAATTGAAAGCAATGGATACGTTTATGCGCTGCTCGAATGACCACTAGCGTCACAAGTGAAGGCCGGACATGTCCTGGTGGAGTCCTAATGGTTCGTCCAAAAAAGAAATGATTCCAGAACCCTTTAAGCGGTAACTTTCGCGGTTTTATTGGATCGGTTTAAATGTTAAAACATATTTTTTCAAGCAAGCAATGAAATAAGGAAGATTCGGACCAGTTAGACTAAATTTAAGCATCAAAATATGGATTGAGTAAAAAGACGTTTGCGCCAAATGAGAAAAGCAATAGGTCGTAAGTACATCTGATTTAATTTTGACTAAACTTACACTTATTTCTAGTACATCAGTACGTTCTGCTTTCACTTTTGCTCTGATTGTCGAATTTGCATTCGAATTTGACCAACATTCATAAAATGAGAATTGAAACTTTGGTTGTTATCTTCTTCTGTAAATGTTGCCCCACTTTGGTGTCTTCAGATGAAAGTTGTGACATTGATAGCACTATAAAATGAAATATGTTTCAAAAATTTTGGTGGTGCAGACGGTATTTTTTGACGTTATTTTTAACATATTTACTTGATTTTATACCGAAAATTAATAAATAATATTTTTTTTGGCTATTTTATTTGAATAGCTGGTAAAATTCTTATGCGTTTTGATGTGCTATTTTATATTCTACGTTGAAAATTGACAAAGTTATGGGCGTTTGAAAAAAAGGTTATTTTTTGTTCAAAAAAACTTAAACGTTAGCTATTTCGAAAGATAAAAGTTATAGAGGTCTGCAAAGGTAGGTACATGTTTTTTAATGGTGCTTAAACGAACAAAATTTTAAATTTTGGAGAAAATCCGAATATCCCCGGCGCAAATTGTTAGATAATAAAAAAAAAATCCCCATCTGAAATTTTAAATGAATTATCATATCTGAGCACTTCAAATTCAATGATTTAAGGTGGATATGAGTAGTCAATTAAGCTAAGCTAAGATATCTTCTTCTGTAAATGTTGCGGAAAAAGTGCTAAAAAAGAGAAAAATGACACTAAATACATCTTTTCTCTAACACGGGGACGCATTCCTCCAATGAATCCAATTAAGAAATCAGAATGATGCCCAGTGTCACCTTAACTTGATTTATGATAAAAAGTTTATTCTATCACTAGTAATTCGAGAAATTGATACAAGTATATGGGAGTTAGCGGTCTTCAATAAGCGGAACCCACAAATAGCGGAACTATTTAATTCGCTAGATCAATCAAAACTCAGGGGCAAAATAAAACCGGTGCGGATTAGTGCTTTTGTGCCGAACACTGATTCAAATATATGGATTGTTTTTAAAGGAAATTTCTCAATACGTTTTGAACCCATCAAATACTGCTTCATTGTGTAGAAGAAGAAATTTGTGTTTAATTCAATGGAATTGTTTTGAAAAGCGAACAAAAACAGTCGCAAATGAGTGAAATCACGTTACAAAAAGAAAATTTTTCAATTTTACGAGAAAACGTTGAAATTTTATAACAAAACAAAAAAAAGTCTTTGATAATGACACTAAATTTTATAGGAATCGGTTGGAATCCAGCTGAGTTACAACAGCACGAATGAGTGAATTCACGTGACAAGATTTGATTTTTTGAAAAATCATATGCTCTGAAAATATGCTCTGAAGGCTGTTTTGACCCACCAGATGGTTGGATTTTTACAAATTGAAATAAATTTAATAGATTTTTTAATTAGTTCGTTATTTTCAAATAAAAATGAACAAGAATTTAAAAATTTTTTTTTGGTCCATCTTGAATTAAACACTGTGAGAAACAGTAGAAGTTTTTACGTATGGGTCCTAAAGATATTGCGATTGAAGTGCCAGTAAAAATTGTGAAAAACTTAGGAAAAAATTCTGAAAGTTTATGATTTTACAAGTCGGACCATAATATCACTTTTGAAAGTTTCCATAAAATTTGAAGGGTCTAAAGAATGGTTCAGAATAACTTGAAATTTCGTGAAGTGAATTCAGTTCACTACCCTGTTCTGTTTAATCTGAGTGGATTCAAGTCACAACTTTAAAGAGGCATAACTTTTTTCGTTGTTGTTGTTTAATCGAGAAGCTACGCACGTTGTGGGTAATTGTTTATACAACATCTTATTTGAAGACACCGATATCCTATTTCTACAGAGAGAACAGGAAATTAAAGCGGCATGTACTGAAGTCAAAAATGGTCAACTCCAGCATAAAATTCACGTCACAAAAGTAATCAATCACTACACAACACAAACAACCTAAATTTTTTACTTACCATGATGCCTCGTATGCAGGGAAGCAAATCGAGCCGTACTGATATTGATGATATAACTGGTTTATTAATTTTTTTTATTTTTCTTTTTTTTTGAGGATTTTCATCCAGTTGGATGACTCATCCCGTCCCGCGGTTTATCACTGATCACTAATAAAAATAATGCGAAAAACAAATAAACTGGAATAAATTGCACGAAAGCTTGGGAGGGCAGGTTAACAAAAAAAAAATTGATATTTGTTTAAGCCTAATGCATTGGCCCCTACTTAAGCAGAAACTGTGATGAATCTGTGCACCCATGGTGGATAACCAATTTAAACAAACCGTAAACTGGGGGAACTTTGATCACCGGGATAACTATGATCAACATGAAATTTATGCAGATAATCATCATTAAATAAGTCTCACAAAGGCTCACAAACAAACATCTCTCCTGATCAAATTCAAGCATTTAGGAGCAAATAGGTTGTTTAATGTAAAATTTAATTTTGTTTTCTTTGCTTAGGTTTAGTTTAAGTGTTATTTTTATGGTCATTTGGTGATGACTTTTGGATATTGATAAAAAACGGTGATTTTTCATGAGAAAGCCCGTGTAGTAAAGATGGCTAAAACCCTATCAATTGGTTAAATTTGAAGGAAAAAGAACATGCAAACAGTGAGAGGACCTAGGGAATTACATGAAGGCAAAATTTCAATTGTTTTTGAGGCCAAAAAATTGAAAAATGTTTATAACTTTTACCCCTAGATGTATGCAGCAACATTGTCCATCTTGTAATTATAAATGTTTTTGAAAAAAAAAACGTTGAAAAATTAGTTTAGTCCTAAAAAAATTACTGTTATTAATGTTATTCATTCTGTGCTGAATGGCACCATAACAATATTTTTGAAGATATTGAGGTACTTAAAAACTATAGTGATCAAAGTTACCTCGATACTCAAAATCCGGTTTTGTAATAAACATTTATTTATAGCCACCAATTGCAATGTCGTTTAAATTTACTGCAACCAATGATCGTGTTTTATACTCCTCACCTCAGTAAGTGTTTTAAAACTTTTAAGTATTACGAAAAAGCTACCCCTTCCAAAATATTCAAAAATGAATGAAAAAAGTGATCAAAGTTCCCTCAGATTACGGTACATAATTTTTTCAAATCGAAAATCAACTGGAACATAGATTTCTGAGGCCAAAATAATTATTAGTTTCAGAAAAATTAGTCTATTTTAAGTTTGCCAGAGTTTTTCGCCTACGTACCCGTGCTGGGAAAATTCAGGTTATTTATGTAAAAACTAGGCTAACTCCAGGAATTTTAATTACACAATTTCAACCCAAAAACCGGGCAATATCCGTGCAATTTTGTACACAACTTAGTAATTTTTAACAAAAAAAATAAAAGAAAAAAAAATGAAAATGCTTATTTTATCGACACACATTAGGAAATTTTAAATTGTATTTTGGGTTTTCAAAAAACCCGTCATGATTATTTTTATAAAAACTCTGAAAGAAATTAGTTTTGAAAGAAAAACAAAAAAATTACAGTAATTCTATTTGAGATTTTTATTAGATTTTGTCAATGAAGTGAATAAATCCGGGCAAAACCCAAGTATTTTTCATTGGAATACAGAAAATCGGACCGGACCAAACCCTTTTAAAATTTTGTATCAAATACCCGGGCAAGTCCGGGTAGAATTGTGAAATCTGGCAAGGTTTGTCTTTTTGTAGTTTTCTCATATTTTTGACTTCTCTAAATTAAAGCTTTTGACAATTGCTTGTCAAATAGACTTCATTATTATGGATTATTGGATTCACATTTTTTGAAACTATCGCAGTTGACAGAAATAAGAAACCAAAAAAAAGGGATTTTGCATGTTTTTGTTGAAAATTGAGTTCATAAAAACTGACCAATCTGATTTAAATGTCTTATAGTTGCTGAAAAAGTTGTTAATTAACGGACATCTGATGCAATATCTTGTGACTTTATGCAGCAGCAGCAGCAGCAACTGAGAGTCGAAGAGGCAGCATTTAGATATAAGTTTCATGCGTCAGCGGACGGCGCGAGATGCAAACATATAAAGCCTTGCGCGGAATCACAGGCCAGGTCCGGTTGAAAGATGAATCTCTGCATACAGCAGGTGTAACAACATGCACCTCAGTGTGATATATCCGATCCTAGAGAGCCAGCAATCCAGCAGGGCCCTGCGTTATCGGTCTTGTAGCCGGTGAAATCGGAGACTCCTGCTGATTGGATCCCATCCAGGGAACTGAAAACAACTGGAGGTTACTACATTTGCAGCTACAGATATTCCTCAATATGAACCAGAGAGTGTGAAAACTGGACCTATCCGCTGAGATTCCCTGCCTAGATGTCTCATCTGTGCTGGCAGGATAAATTGATGGTTTTTAAACCTTCTGGGTTTCAAAGAAAAAAAAAGATATTCACACCACTTCTGAGTGGACAACCCCCAGTGAAGTCGTTACCGGTTCCTAGAGACTTTTCGGAATGCGCCTCCTTCATAGTGCACCAAAGATTGAAGATTGAAGATCTAAGCAGTACTCAATCGCACTCTATCCAGCTTAAGCATATCATTGGAGCCTTTGGATGCGTACTTTCGGCGCACTCTCTCGATTTCAAAGGAAGATGGGAAATTAACCATATAAATTAGTATCTTTTGTGGGTCACAGTTAACGTGGTGGCCAACAGCGTGTGGTCCCTTCGTTGGGATCAATTATGCTCCGTGACATGTGAATGGGTTAGAAGTTGTCGGAGAAAGTTGTAATTTATCAAAATACTGTCCATTGTTTCAGAAAAAAAGTTATCAAGCAGATGAGATCCGTGTCGTCAATAACAGAGGGGAAGACTTTAAGAAACGTATCAGTTGAGCATAAACGCTTTCACAGCGCTACCAATAATTTATGAACCAAACTGAACAATTACGACGATTAACTACTCTTATTTATATCCTACTTAAAAGGAGAAAAAAAAATGAAAACTCGAATCTTGCAGTGGGATAGAACGCCAAAACTAGTTAGAAATTCAAAAAAAAAAAAATAGAAATGGATCAATGGTTATACGGAATATAAAATTTGAAACTTCAAATGTATAACCCTTCATTCAATGGTTAATTATTATTTATTCTCTAAAATCATTTGAACAGTTGGTAATAATATGAACATCAAGAACATAAAAAAATCTATATATTATTTAAAAAAAAAATTATACACAAGCAATTGCAAATTTTTTATCGTCATTTGGGGCTACACTATTCAACCTCAATGACTTCTAAAAATGTATATCCATAGATAATCATACAGTTTTCAAAAGTTTTCAGGTAGATGGGACATCAAATTGACGTAGTCTAAAAATATTGGTTTATTCAGTAATTTTTGATTTTTTTTAAATCATGTGATTTCACACTACTCAGAAAAAGGGATCACTTGCAATAGATTTTTTAAGATGAACAATCTTATCAAAACGTAGAAAAAATTATTATTTTTGAAAAATTTGTTATGCGATAATGGCCTTAACGCATAAAAAACCCATTGGTTATGACACACATAAATTTCATATTATTCTGTTGCTATATCTGTTACATTGTACTACATACATTTACGGGTAAGAAATATTACAAAACATTCTACTAGCTAAAATCATGAAAATAAATGTGTGAATGACTGAAATTTTAATGTTAAGAAACGTGTTATGTTGAACAGTCATATTCCAGCAGATGGGAACAGGATTTATAAGGTGTTACTTTGATTTTCATTTGATTGTTATTGTCGGTTGAATATTCTGTTGGGGTTTAAAAAAATACAAAAGCTATAATTTCAATTTCCTTCGATTCCTTCCATATAAATACTCCTCATGTTCTTGAATCTATTTTTTCATCCAGATGATATAACCAGATGATGCATTACAAAATCTTTTTCAAGTAAGGGTCTCTCAGATGTAAAAATTGTCATCATGTCATGTCATTGTCATGAAAGGACATCAGATGACGCTTTAAGGGTCTATATCACCAAAGAGAATGGGTTTCTGTAAAATCTAGGACAAAACACGTCGAAATAGGCGACAAGCAATTTTAAATTGCTTATTTGATATCGAATTAGATGAAAGTCGAATTTGACCAAGACATCCTCAAAATAGATGTTCAAAAGAACGATGATCTTTCACCTTAAACATACCATATTATAAACCACATGGTCGGGCAAATCCGGAAGATTTTTTTTTATTTGAAGAAAGGGTAAATCTGAACAAAATCTAGGACAAAAACATGCAAGAGGAAAATGAAAGTAAATAACTTGAATTCCTAAGTTTTCATTGCATCACAGCAACAGTATTATAATCGTATCGTGTAAATCGTAAAATTATGTTCTTAATTGACTGTTTTTTTCCTCTAATTATAGACACTTTTCCACGTTTGTGGCGTTCGTGTCTTGATTGACTGATTAATGGCATTTTGGTGAACTAAACATTCTAACAGGAAGAATATCAAATGAAAGTAATGAAAATTATAGACGGATAGATTAGATAAGAAAGCATGAAAGGTGTTGAAAATGAGCCAAGAGCATTCTTTGAGAAAAATTCTTGCCGCACAAGACTATTTGTCCCGCACCGTATTATTGTCTAGAAGAAGCAAAGCCGCTTCATTACTTTCATTTGATATTCATCCTGTTTGAATGTATAGTTCACCGAAATGCCGTTAATCATTCAATTAAAATTATAATCCAGCGGTGATCATCTGTTAACATAAAATTATGTTCATATTGAAATTGTTTTAAAATTGTCATAGAAATTTTAAAATAGAAATTAGAGTTTTTGTTTGATTTAGCAAATAGTTTGAATAAAGCCCGGTATCTCGGCCAGATTTGACATCCCAAGTAACCATAAGCACTAAAACATAACCCCAACACTTTATTCCCATATATAACTCTGAATTATTGCCTTCAATAAGCATTACAAATGCTGAATTGAAGCATCATCAAAACGTTATTTTTCGCCAGCCGTATGAAAGCATTAACAATGCATACTTAGAACACCTTTTATTTTTTTTAATTGATTGATCGTGATTGATGTGAAACAAAAATTCAAAAAATAAAATCATTATCTACAACATCAATCAACCTGCTGAATGAAGGGTTCTATGAAATAAAAAGTGATTATAATTGAATTATGAATTACTTTTGATGAGTCTCGAACCGAGGATCCCGCAGCAGCCTTTATCTTTCATTGTGCCTTTACAATTTCGACCACTCTTGATGCTGATGAGGTGTGGGTGAAAAAATCCGTACTTCAAGTACTGTTCGGGTCAAACCACTTTCTTCTTTGCATTAATAATGCTGATTTAAAACTAAAAAGCATAAGGAATGTTGATATAATGCTAACTTGCATTAGAAATGTTGATTTAATGCTGATTAAGGGTTAGGGCTTAATGCTTATGGTTACTTCGAATATCTCGAAATCTTTGTTGGATTTATGGGAAAGCCTAGATTATTTCAAGAAAATTTTAGGAAAACCATACTTCATAGGCTAATTGGGCCACAATGGTCTTAAGGGGGGGGGGGGGGTGGTTCGGTGGTAGGGTCTAACACTTTCAAAAAATCGATTTTTTTTATTTTTTTATTTTCTTATTGTAAAACATTTCAAGAATTTTGTGTCAAATTTTCAAATCAATTGAAGCAAAACTGTAGAAATTATAGGCCTTTATATCCTCCTATCTAATACTGAAAGAAAGCAAGAGCAGAAACTTCAAACGCGTTTTTCTTGAAAGCACATTTTTAAAGTCCATGGACATCGTCATTTGAAAACTAATTATCCGATTCTTTTCAAATTTGGAACATATTTTCTACATATGAAATACCTGAATATGAATACTTTGGGGAGATTTTACAGATAAAAAATAGCGGATTTTTTCGTGAAAAATCGTAGTTTTTACTTCAAACAGCCACAAAAAGTCCAAAAAAAATTTTTAAGTTAAAAAAAATCGTTGTGTCCAGAAAAACATCTATTAAAAATATTTTAAGTCTTGTCTCCCAACGATTGTTTACGTTTTTTGATTATTTTTGTTGACGATTTATGAACTTTCAACTTGGTTAGCGTTATCTATAAAACTGTAATAAAATTTACTAATGATTACACATTTACACTCTGTGTTACAATGATTTGAATTGAGAAATCCATAATTTTTTTTAACCGGGTTTTTTTAACCGCATGTTTAAAAAACTCCGAGAGGGAAAAATTATCAACCAATATCGGTTGTATTTTGGCAAATTTTTGCTTATGTTATTTGAGATTCAATCATTTTATGAAATTTTTAATTCAATTCTCGTTCCGAATACCCACTTTCTTCGCATGAAAAGTAACTTACCTTTATTGACTCGCTATCAAGACATATTGTATTGGTCATCTTAAACAGCATTCTTGCTTTTCAATTTAAAGTTGTTCTATGAAGCTCCCAAGCTATTTTAACGATTCGCAACACTTAAGTTCGTCACACTGCTCCTGCAATCCTCATTTTTTTATTTTTAAATTTTCGAGTTATCCTTTCAATTCAACTGGAATTCAAAACAATGTATCCAAGTAATTGTCTCGACTTGCATCATTATTCACATTCATCCCAAGCTGTCCTCTCAACCCGCTTGATCACCAAGCTGTCGTCTCAACTCGCTTGATTTTTTACCCAATAAGTTCAGGCTGTCCTCTCAACTCGCCTTCCAATTTCAAGCTGTCCTCTTAACCCGCTTGAAATTGTGGACATAAATAACTATGCTGTCCTTACGACTCGCTTACTATTTCATTATCATTCTTATTTCGGCACTATTTCATAAAACACTTTTTGCTCATTTGCTAAAACACTAGTTATCTATCACATAACGCACTATGTTTTCTTTTTTCACTTTACACGGAATAGCTTCCGAAAATTATCCGACTGTGTTACTTTTTATCTTAAACTAAGAACTATACATTTTTCCGCAGTTTTTTGCAATGGGTGGTTCAGAAAGTGTCTGATTTCTAAGCAACTGTGCTGAAAATTTGTTCAACGTGAATCGTTGATCGCTTTTGTTTACTTTTCTGATTCGATTTTATAATTACTCGTTTGATTAAGTTCACGAGAAATTACCTGTCACGGTCGCCAAATGTGCAGACTGGCCAAGTCTTCCGTAGCGATGCCGTCGGTCCACTTGACTGCCCTAGCCGGGCAAAACTACGCAATGTGCCACTCACTACAATGTGGCTCGCTTCCCTGCTCACGCTCGCTCACTGACTGACTGGCCCGCGTACACACTCGTGTCGGATGACCAAGTGTCGGTTTCATCCATACACACACCCCCTATGTCACCTATGTCACAACTTGTAACGCTCGAGCTTAACCCCCCCGCCCTCCCAGAGAGCGTTACGTAGCTTATGGATGCCACCTAATTTAAGAAACATAATAATTTGCTCAAATGATGCAATTTTTTTACATTCAAAGTCATTACCTTCACATCAAAAAGTACCCCAAACATTGTCAAATTTGTTGAAAATGTCTAGTTTTTAGTATTATAATATTACTTGGCGTCAGTAATTGCGGTTGCGTTTCACAATCAACATGGCAAGTTAACATTGAAAATCTTAAAACAGTTTTTAAAGACATTTAAAATTGTTTTGAGCCAGTTAGAAAAATGTTGTTCTAAAACAATTTCAATAAACAGTTTTATTCGAGTTTTAAGAGAGCTTGATCATAGCCTTTTTTGACGTTTCTCTAAATGGATTACACGCTCATGATGGATTTATTTATTTTTGAGTAAGAGAAGTTTGTCGTAATAAATGAGACCATTTTGATTTGTTGCATTTCGATTGTTGTATGAATATGCAACCATTTGTTTTGTTCCCTATGAGGATAGTCAATTATTTAAAAATAACAGGTAGGTATTGCTATCCAATAACCTCAGACTGTTTTGGAATAGATCATTTTATGTCATCAAAAGCCTGGCCTCAAAGCCTGATAATAAGAATGCGTATTTTCATCGTTCTAAGAAGATTTACCTTAGTCAGTGCTAGTATTTGCTTTTTATGTTTTTTTTGTGGAAACTAGCGAACCATGGACCGAATAATCTATCACTTTAAGTGTTTGTTTTGGGTTTTCGATTAAGCGGGATGTTGCGGGAATATTTTTTAACATAAATTGTATCCAATCCAAGCTAATAGTTTATTTAAATAAAAAAATCTATCATTATAAGTCTTTGCGTTAAATTTTATCGTTATTCTGTCCGTTTCGAGGAGAAGTTTTGATTTTACAAACAAATTATCAATTTAGAAATGTTTCAAAGGATACAACAAAGAAATCATTGCTTATAACCGAAAAAATCAAGTGCTAAATAAGAAATCCCTTTTCTCACTTGTTGTTTGAATAGTGCTCAGTGCGGTTGCTCCGGGGAATTTTTTTTGCACAGTTTGATTGACGAGGAAAGTTTAATTTTGATGGTGCAGAAATGTTGAAAATGGAAAAAGCAGTTGGGTGGGATAGAGAACGGGACAGTTTTGTATCCTTTTTATCGATACGTGAAAGAGTGGTATTTTTAGTGCTACATTGGGAATGATTAAAAATATGTTCAGGTCTCTTATGAATGTCAAGTGAGAATAAAAGTTGAAAGGAACAGGAAAAAGGTGCTCCTGTTTGTCGTAAGCTGAACAAAATCTCTTCCACATAATATGCTCAGGCAGGATAGTGAAATCATGTTTAATTGATAAAGTTATTGAGAAATGTGCTCATAAAAAGTGACAAAATTTTTGATACCGAATGAAGTCAGCAGCAAGTGCGGAAACTAGCAGAAAACTGGTGAGGACGTTCCTTATTATTTTTCTTTCGTTCCAACTATTTATTATTGGATTTCTAAATGAGCTGGCATGTATAAAGTTGAGAATAAAAACGTGAAGAAGTATCGACTTTTGCTTCGAATGAAAAATTTCATTTATATATTTTCAATTACAATTACCAACAGTCATTTGCGTTTAATCGCAGCACTCATTGATTTTTCAAAATTCGCCAACGGCTGGCGTGATTTTGCACTTAGTTCGGGGGTGGATTCAATTGCTAGGGGTAGGTGGTTTCTTTATGCTATCACTTGCGAATCTAGCTGTACAAATTAAATTGTTTTTACTTTAGATAACATTAAAGAATATGTGTACTTTTTTTCTAATACTTAGGTAATTTTGTGTTAATTTTTCTAAAAAGTTTGTTGAAAATTCTTACATAACATTTTTATTAAATCAATATGAAGGAATAGCATAACATATCTAAAAACATTTTTATAATGAAGCTTTTACATGAAATAAAATGAATTTCATGTTGAATTTACCGGAGCTTAACTTTAATCAAACATTTTTGAATTCTTTGGAACATTATTTGAATTTGAACTTTTACAATTTTTGTTGACAGTAAAAAAAACACTTTGAAATTGATCCAATGATATGAATCGCATAACATCGCTTATTTTTAAATGTCCCGCATAAATGCGAATTGTAACCGAACGTTTTCTGAAATAGTCTCACGACGATTTGGTGAGGCATAAATAAAAGTTAAGCAGACGATTATTGGAATTGTAAAATACATTGCTTGAATCGTGAATTCCAAATTGACTGTATTTTAAATATGTTGTTAGGTTATGTAACTGTTAAAAACTGTTAAAACATTTATATGGAAGAACCTCAATACAAACAGTTAAGATATCGTCCCAAAACCGCTTATGGAAACATATTTAGAACTTCGAACAGTAATCATAATTGTTATTCTTGAAGTACGCTTTTAACTGAACATTTACAGTAATAGTCATGATACGATTCTACAAAATGTTCTTCCAACGATATACTGAAAGTTATGGGAACCGTACGCATTAATGGCGGACGCACCAAAAGGGAATATTTTTTGGAATTTTCGTATTTAACATAAAAGTCATTCAATTTTAATTTCACTATATATTTCATTTTAATATTTTCACCTACATTTTGTGAATTCGGGAAATATTTTTCACACACTCCTTCCTCTGATCCAGCTTGCAACACTCATCAATGGTAAATTAAAAGGGCAAATACATTGCAAAATGAGGTCCAAAATCACACTGCAGGGCCAGGGAAGTCCCCCCGGTCGGGGAACTCGAGCTGCATAATAAAAGCAGCATTCATCGACACTAGAAAGAAATATAGAACAAAACAGTCATACACATACAGGAAATTGGAAATATGAAAAATTGGGATACTTCTTAAGTAGCAAGTAAAAAAAAAGAAATACAGATCCACTCACCTGCAATATTTACATTTTTTGGCCTGTTATTGGGCTTTCTTTACTAACTCCAACTTTCGGTGCGCCGACTATCTTGTCAATTGCTGCAGCTAAATGGTGAAACTATAAAAAAGAATCTGGCGAAATTGCTGTTAATAGGAATTTCACCACCAGAATCAACTTTTTAATTTATTTTTCTTATTTTTCTTCTTCTGCTAGCTGTCATAACAGTTTTCATCAGAGGTGCCAAGTGTTCTGATTTATCTGGATTTGTCCTGATTTTCGAGAGACCGTCCTGATTTTTCAAAAACTTTTGAGTTGTACTGATTTTTGAAAATTGGTCTCTCAAATATCCTTAATTGTCCTAATTTTCATAAAAAAATTTCAAATATAATCGAATTTGTGATTAAACTATTTCAGTTGATATGATGATGGTGCTTTTCGATATGAACTGCATGCCAGAGATTTCTTGACTATAGACTAGTTAGTTCACGTAAATTGATGTATGCATACGATAAACATCATGTAATAAACCATGCCGTGATTATTTTCCAAAAAAAAAAATCAAAAACATTAAAATTGAGAAAGTTGACTTCTTCCATTTTTTTTTGTTGCTTTAAAAGCTGAGTCTTGTCTCATTTTGAATAATTTAACATTTATTTGATTCCTGACATCTAAATTTAGATTCCTTATCAGAATATAAAAGAAATTTTAAAATGTGTACTGATTACCGTGTAAAACCATCTGGCATCTTTGACCGGCGTTTCGTTCGTTTTTTGAGTGCGTATGACAGAAAGGATGGACGGTTTGAGTAAAGGTTTGAGAGTATTTTTACGATTAAAGAATAATTGCAGGAAATCGTTCATACCATTCTATCACCTTTCCAGATACCATCACCTTTACACATGAACGTTAATGTTTTGTTCTTATCGTTGTCGAAGTAAAGTTTAGCTTAGCTTAGCTTAGCTTGATTGACTACTCACATCCACCTTTAAACATTGAACCCGAAATGCTTTATTAAAATTTCCTAGTAATAAATCAATAATGAACAATGCCGTTCAATTTTAATTCTTTATTGATTAAATGCATTTCGAATACCATGATCGCAGGCGTGGCTCAGTAGAACGAATTCCACATCGCCAATGGTTGCTACTCCGTGATTGACCGAGGCCACCAATTTTGTTCAAAGGTCAAATGAAAGGTGTCTGGGAATGACAGCACATTCACAATGCCCAAAACTGATGCTCTCTCTTTAATCATCAATAACGGCGCCGGCCACGTCCTAGTAGTCAATAGATAGATCGGAAAAGAGAGAAAGGGATGAAAGAACAATGTTGCGCTTTAGGACCGAGGTTACCTCTGCATCCTAGCAAAAAAAATTTGGGTTGGAGCGTTGGATGAAAGGATATGATCAGGAGACACTTTTGACTAGTGTAACGATTAAAGTTTTCTATGATAAATTTCCTATGTATCCTGGTTAAATTTTAAAATTTAATAAATCAATAATTGTAGAAATTATTGATACGCTTTTTCAAGAATTAATATAATTTTAAATTCCTTCGTTCTTCATTTGTTGACCAGTGAATTGTGTGGATGTTCCACGTTTCAAAATTATAGGATTAAAATAATATTTTACGAAATTTCACCTTATATACTAATGCTGCTAAAGCTTCATCTAAGTCTAATAAACTCTCTTTCACATATGAACAAAATATTCTATCTAGGTTCAGAAACCGCGTATTATTTCCTAATAAATCTTACGTTAGTTCTTCGAGTTTTTCAAGACTCTATTTGAGGTATTTTCGACAGCAATTTTTTTTTCATATTTACATTTATGCAACATTATATTTTCGTAACACAATTCACTGTTTTTTTACAAGAGTTAAATTTCCTTGGATAGTGGAACTGTGTTAGAAATATTTATTTTTGGCGAGTGCCTCAGATAAATTCCTATCATGGTTGATTAAAACGCAAATAATTGCATTTTAATCTGAAAATGAAGATTTCATCGAAAATAAAATAGATAACGGATCAATATGCAGGAATTTCTTCCTACCTAAACTACCTAAACCTAAAACACAAACTTAGTTTTTATCGTTATTTATCTTTCAAAAGTTCGAATTGAGTGCTACATACCCGGGTGAACAATTCACATCAACACGCAATCTTCAAATCTTATTTGAGTAACCAATGTTTTAGTTTGTTTGAAATTTAACTCTACCAAAACTGCTAAATTATGATCAGAAAGACCCAAAAGGTCTTATAATTTGCTCAGATAGTCGAACTACAATTTTTCTAATGAAAATTAAAAATTTGCTCATAATTCCACTGTTCTAAAGAACGCGGTAGAAAAAACATACTTCTCAGTACCATAATCGGAATCTTTGCGAAAAAGATTAGGAACCGCATTTTAAATTAACTACATATTCCCGTGTAGTGAATAGGAAGTTATGAAACAGTAATCAAAAGATACTTAGCTTCGGTAAGTTGTAGTGTAGTGGAGAATGGTTCGGATTTTTAAAACGTCCGGTATCAATCCTGCTTGCTATCCATTGTCGCTCGAACTCTGTTCGTACGTCGAACCAAGTAGTGCTTATGACCGACCAGGGTTTGTTTCTTGATGTAAAACATTAAGACTGGGCTCAACTTACGTAATCTGATATAAAGACGCTTGAAATTCAATAGTTAAATCAAAACTGGAGCCAATTTCGATGAAAATCCACATTTCCACAAATCCAAATTTCGAGAAAAACTTTAAGAGCCCGATTTTTTTCGTCCGTCCGTCACGAAGCACACGCCTACTCCTTATCGTTGTCGAAGTAAAGTTTAATAGAATATCAGCGTTTACAGAAACAATCACTTTTTCTGAAACCGTAGATGAATTGTATGGACTGTTTTGGACATGGTATTTTAGTATGCGGGGTCCAATTTTGTATGAATATATTATGAGTATTTTCTTCGATAACTAGGTTCGTATTTAAATGTTTTCGATCCACTAATTAGTATAATTTTTTATCTTATGAGAACTTTCAAAGGTAATTTGTTTGACTATTTTTATATCGATTAAATTTTTTGGAAAAACTTTTCGAGCTCTAAACAGACCTCGGAGGGTTTTATGTACTACTAATGTTTTCCGTTTCTAATTTTTATTTTCAAGAGCGAGTAAAGGCGCTTTAACCTTGGTCGGTGACCAGAAATGATTGTACACTGAAATCCGAAACAGTTAGTAATAAAAATTTAAGCTTCGAATTTTAAAGTTACCTTACTTATTTTGTCAATTTGTTTAACATATGTGCTGAGATTTTGGGATTTCTGTGTACAAAATAAATCATTTCTAACCCCTTTCGAATGGCCCTTGCGATTGGCGAAGTTCCTTTCCATTACGTATGGTTTCTTTATCAAGGAGCATTTTTCTTAGCATGCTTCCAACGATACTGCCCAATTGAAACGTATGGTACTGGTGGTCCACGTTTCTTCCTGTTCCTGTGTTCCAGATGTCTCTGCGTTCTCTGCTCCATAGTAGGCCCAACCAATTCATGTTTTTGATCATTTTAATGTTTTTATGTTAAAATAATTAAAAATATGAACAAAGACAAGAAGAATGATAAGACACTTTTATTATTCTTTGGGACTCAGACATAAGTTCTGGCTGTGGAAGTACGATTAGTGATTAGTGATAAAAAAATCTATCATTATAAGTTGAATAGTACAATACTCAAAAGAAGACTCAATCCGTTGGGCCTCAAGACTTTTGAATCATTAAGTATTGGTGCAATCAAATAGTGTTTTCGTTGCTTATGTCACTGAGCTTTTTATCACTGTTGTAAGTAGACTAACCTTACAAAGCAGTAGCACCTCAACCGCACTGATTTATTTATATTCGTTGTATGAAATTATAACGATTGCTTTTTTGTAATGTTTTTAATTTCAATAAGAAGAGGTAGTGACATAAATAAAATAAAAACAGGACTTTAAACGTGTTCCTTCGGTTTTTATACACACATAATTGTATTTTATTTGGACCACTCTAATAGATATTCAGAATGTTGTTTAAAAAATTATAATTTAATATTTCAAGCAGATTAAAGAAATTTTTTTTCGTTTCGATTATAGTCGTTTTACCACCTTTGTGACATTCGTGACATTATCAACTTTGCAGTTGGAGAACAGTTCACTAATCACTAATCACTAATCACTAATCATCGTACTTCCATAGCCAGAACTTATGTCTGAGTCCCAAAGAATAATAATAATTTTATTATTCTTCATGTCTTTCTTCATGTTTTCAATTATTTTAACATAAAAACATTAAAATGATAAAAAACACAGAATGGTTGGGCCTACCATGGAGCAGAGAACGCAGAGACAACCGGAACACAGGAACAAGAAGAAACGTGGACCACCAGTACCATACGTTTCAAATGGGCAGTATCGTTGGAAGCATGCTAAGAAAAATGCTCCTTGATGAAGAAACCAATAAAAAGGACCATTCTTCAACGGCTGAAAAATGATTTATTTTGTACAAAGAAATCACAAAACTCAATAACAGAAAGCATTTTGAAGATTTTGATTATAAATAAAAGAAATCTGAAATTCTAAGTTTAATTTTTGATCGATAAACTGTTTTGGATTTCAGTGTACTATCATTTCAGGTCATCGACCAAGGATAAAGCGCCTTCACTCGCTCTTGAAAATAAAAAAGAGAGACAGAAAATATTAGAAGAACATAAAACCTTCCGAGGTCTGTTAAGAGCTCGAAAGGTTTTTTTCCGAAAAATTTAAACGTATAATCACCCATAAGCGCATATCCAGAAGCTACATTTAATAGATAAAGTGAATAAATACTTAGCTTTAGTATCAGATCCTCATACATGTTCGGTAAATCCTGCCATCGAAGCAAGCCGAGAAAAGCAAAATATCATGTCATTTCTTCAGCAGATCAGCCAACCTCAACCACTCGCCATGAAACTAACAATGTAACATTTTCTCATTTTTTTCCTATTCCCCCAATTTTACCTGCATTTCTTCAGCTTATATCATTTACTATCTTTTTCAATCAAACTACCCAATTTGTCACGTAGCTTTGCTCAGTCAGCGTAGCCTTTTTCTTTTTCGCTTCAATGAACTAAGCTTTGTTGCAAATTTTTCACTCAAACTCTAATCATTCCGGAAACCATGACAATGAAGCTTCGAAAAAAATACCTACACTTAAAAGCCCAGCAAAACGTATGCATTTTTTAAATTCAGCTATCCACTCGACACCAGCATTAGCACGTACACACCAAAAATACTCACAGAACCCTCCCCCAAGCACCAATAATAAACAAATTGAATTAACCATTGAGCAAAATACTTTTTCCACTGTTTGTTACTCAACAGATTCATGTTCGCTAGTTTTAATTAGCGCTAACACACATCACGGCCAGCAGGAACACACAAATTTACACCTGTTCTACCAAAAATTCATATAAAAAAAACGATGGCCAATTTAAAAATTTCAATTTTTCAACTTTTTCTAATTTTGTCGCACTTTTAACTTCCCGTTTCTTCTCTTCATATTAACACGTTCGTCGCCACGTCACCCATATATGGGTGACGGCTCTCTTAAGCAAGGTTGCCGCTCAGTTCTGCCACGCGTTGTAAATCTGAAGCTCTCTCGCTTTACTTTCATGCTCTTAGATTTTTTTTGGGCGACGAACGTGTTAAAAGACTTCACCTCCATAGGATAATACAACAACAAGCATCGCGGAAAAAAATAATATTCGACCGTCTTTCTTGAGGAACTTCTCATTCCTCTAAAAAAGGACTTTGCAGTTGGAGGACAGTTATTGAAAAACTTATCCGGTACGACTGTGTTCGATTTTTACATTTTCCGGTTGACCATAGGAAAAAATCTTGTGTATTTGTCGTTGTCCTCTATGTGAGGGCCGCTGTAATGACTCAACAGGCGCACATGAAGGAACTTATCCATTGGCACTCGTATAAAAATACTCAGATTTTTGTCGGAACATTGCGTTTGACTTGTGGCCTAATGAGGAGCTCGGAAACGTTTCGTAATGTTGTATTGGAAGTTGAAAAAAATCATCAAAATGGTGGTTCTTTCCGTTCAAAATACTCAAAATACATACCTCAGCCTTTGTACAATTTCTTCAACACTACTTGGTATATTGACACAAACTTGAAGGAGGCCTTAGTCCAACTGAACTTCAAAATTGAATTTTTAAAACCTTATTTTCAAAAAGGCGCACTGAGGCGCAAAATGAGGTTTTTATAAGACTAATATCGGTAAAGCTCCCTTTTTCAATGATCGGCCAATGTAAGTGGTCTTTGTTCTGACTATATCATCTGAAACTTTACTTTTCAGATGAATTTACAGTTGCGTTCAAAAAAGAATGAAATCGCAAGAAGCTGCGCACCCTTTTCCAACTTTGACAAGCTGCCATTCCTTTCTCGGTTGATATTTTTTTATGAAAATTTCACACAATCTAGTTCAATTATCCGACTAACATTCTACAAAATTTGAAGTCTTTACAATGCCGAGAAACAAAGATACAGCTATTCCTGTAAAAAAGGGAAATTTGGAATTGCTTCACTAAATTTGCCGTATCTTTAACAATTTTTCTCAACACATTTTCTCTTCCGAAACAAAGCACGAATGAAGTTTCTATCAATTTACAACATTCTTTGTGATAAATTTTGACTTATGGAAAAAAAAAACCAAGAATACATGGATTACGATGTTTTCCATACAAACATTCGTCCAAAAAAGAATGAAATCGTCTGCTGGGCGATTATGAACGCCATTTTCTACCCGGCACTATTTTTTATCATGTTGATCGATTTTGACGAAACTTGGCCTGATATTAGTTCAAATATTTTCACATCTTTGGACAAAATTTCAAGATTGGGCACCCCGCGCATTTCTCGCCACTTACTGTGAAAGTCGAAGAACTTCGTGATTTTAAAAACCTGGATCATGCCTACATCTTCTGTTCCAATAAAATAGATTTTTAACATGGTTTGAACGCTAGTTTTAAAAGAGCATTCAGCACTTTATTAAAAAAGATACCAAAGCTCTAGTAAAAACAGGAAAGTATGTGTTTTATTGAAACTAATGCAATTTTTGCACAACACTCTCAAAATAGTGTTTTATTCAAGTTTTACCAAACATTTAGAGCTCTTATACAACACACGATCATTGAAGCATTTTCTATTTTTTTTTTGTTTCGATTATAGTCGTTTTATAATCTTTATGGCATTCGCGACTTTATCAACGTTACAGTTGGCGGATCGTTATTGAAAAACATATCCGGTAGAACTGTGTTCGATGTTTACTCTTGGGCTCGAACTCGCGGACATCAGCTCAGGAGACAACAGACTTGCCAACTGAGCTATATCACAAGCCCGAAGCATTTTCTATGTTTCAATAAAACAGTTTTAAAAATTGAATGCTATTGAAATGTCTTTATAAAACAATAATAAAACTCAAAAAAGCCAGTTGGCTTAACCTGTGTTACTTGGGACTGCTATTATACCGCATTCAATAGTTTTGGAATCCATATTCAAAGGTTATCATTCTATTGTCTTTCAATAACTGAAAATTGTAGAAGAAAAAAACTGTTGATAAGAATTATATTTTCTCTTTGAATTTGCAATCACTCCAACTTCCAAAGACGAAACTTCAAATCCAGTGCATCATCACACGATCATCAACGGTGAACCCATCGATGGAGACAATATTTCACGGTGTGAAATCATTTTTCATGATATCAAAAGCGTATTTATCTTCCGGGCCATTTCCCTGTGCATGCCGGGTCTAACCTGGTGTATCGAATGATCTCGCCACACTTCTTGGTTAACTCAGGCAATCCTCGCGGATTTTGATTTTCTTTCCTCGGAACCCTCGGATGGCTCTGCCGTTTTTCATCCGCGCGGAGCCAATCCCAACTTAACTGCAAATTGATGCTGCACCATTAGGTCGAACATGTAATTTCTGGCTTTTAAAAACAAATATTTTGTATGTCGATCGTTTATCATTCCGATGGGCTGATGAAGTTGAGTTTGGTGGCGGACGCGCTGTTGTCGTTGTTGGACCAATGCGAGCTGGGATTTCGATGGACAAGAAAGGGTGGAAAATGGGTGAATGAGCTAACCAGTCCAGCAAATGAACCCGAGCTGCACCAAAGTTGTTCTTTGATGGATTAAGATCGCGAGATTTTGCAGCACCCGGCCGAAGCCGGAATGGTTCTCGGCGATGAACCTGAACTGACCGTGTTTCGAAGGAAAAACAAAACGTGAGAAGCTGGCAGCATTTAACGGCTCAAATGATGATGAATGATAGCTGTGCTTGGGTCGATAAAATGTTACACTTGAAACCGCTTTTAGTTATCTGGAGCGATTTTGAAGGGTCATTGGAGGTGCTTTAGTGGTGCATTGAAGCTATTGATGGGACCGATCGCGAGATCATAAACATTGTGATTTACTCTCACTATACCTATTGGAGATTATCTACATGTGATTTAATATTTGGATTTTTTTTGTCCGAAATTTGAGCTTGCCAAGCCATGCAGAATATCCATATAATCCTTGATTTATATGGTTTAAAATAGAGAAGAATCATTTTTTCACATATCCGCCATCATTTATCTTACATTCAAATGATCTCCATCTGAACAGCATCCAATACGAATTGATTAGTGAACGCCCCCTAAATTTATCGATATCGAGGTTCTGCGCTAAATTGATGGATCTCATACACTTTCAACCAATTTATCAAAAAGCACTTCATATGATGCTCTGACTTATGAATTCTTTTTAAGTTATAGGTATGAAATTAATTTTTTCTCTACTTGATAAATTGGGTGTCTTTATATGACATCCTCAAAAAATGCATCATTCGCAACGATTTGTGTGACTTGTCGCATTTCCAATATGATTAAATGCTTTTGATGATGATGGTGCCGAGCTGATGTGTTTGTTTTGTCGATTTTTTTGTTGTTGCTCTCAGCTTACAGTTTTCATCACATCATGATGTGTGGCTTCGTCGCCGTCTCGTCGTGAGAGACGAGATGAGGGATGATCACGTTTCAATATGGTGGATGCTTTTGTATGGCTTTATTTATTGGCAAGATTCGAAACAAGATGTCGATCGGATTGGTGGGCATGTATCGTAACGTGTCATCTTGTTATTATTTCTGCATCTCTCAATCCACTTTAATATTGAACGGTGGCTTCTTGCAATGCAAACGTTCATCATCCAACTTGTGTATCGTACCGTTCATGTTTATTTAATCTAGACTGACATTCAGATAGTTATTTTAATAATTTTTTAATAATGCGGAACACGGATCTTAAACTCTGAACCCTCCGGTTCAAAATTGAGATGAATATTTGTCAGTAATATTGAAAAGATAGCAGGTAGAGGTGTCCCTCAATGCGTCTAGTAAAATCCAGGCAGTATTTGGGAAAATTGGGCCAAAACTCAGGAATTACTTAACAAAAATCTAGGAAAAAAAACTCGAAAAAGGTTATTTTCCATATAAATTTATCAGAAGATTTTAAATCGAACCCGTTTATTACATTGTATGATTATTTGTATAAAACATGCCCATAAAATGCGCATAAATAAAATAAAAATTACAACACAGTTTTTTTCTGTTCGATTTGGCAAATAAAGTGAATTAATCCGGACAAAATCCGGACTTTTTTCAAAGAAATTCGGGCTACCGGGCTAGACCGGACTTTTCCCCAATTTGGATTTAATATCCGGGCAAACCCGGATAAAGCCGGGGAATCTGGCAACCTTAATCTAGCGGGTTAAATGCACCTACATTTATGAAACGGTTGGAAAAACAGCATATCTTATCAATGCATTTTGAAGGTTATACTCACGATTCCAACATGGCATTAAAGAATTTTATAAATTTAAAAATCAAAAAAAAAAATATTAAAAATATATCCTAGGATTTGATACCTTTTGATGTAATATGTTGACTTTTAAGAATTATACGCAAAGAAGCGGTAGGGTGGGGTTTTTCCAGCTTTTTGAAGGTTTATTAAAGATAAGAAAGTGCATTGTTTCCTCTTAATTTTATTACATACAGTTATGCGCGGTCCTATGTGGAGGGTGAACGGGGTGATCATCCTCCCCTCCTCCTCCTAATCCGGAAAAACCCGTAAAAAACATACAAAAGCGCTTGAACTTCATAAAAATTAAGAGCTTTTCCTAGACGGTACACCCTTTAATTTTCAAAATGTTTCCCAAACAAATTGCAGTTAAATTTCCCATTCGTGTAATCAGTTTTCCAATAGGCGCTTCGGAAGCGCAGAAATTCTACTGGCAATCTTACTTTCTTATAACATTGGCCCTTATTCTGCGCCGCGCGTGACGTGATGATAGTCGAGTCACCCAAGTCACTCTATTCCAGTAGTCGGTTTAGGTTAGGAACGTCATTTCGGATGAACTTTGTGAGTTTTTACCTTATTCTCGTAGTCACCCTGGGTGAGAATCGTCGCATTTGCGTGACAATTGTCGGTACCTTTTCAGGTGGTGATTTTATTGAAAACGGAAAAGTTAGGCTGTAATTATTGAATTTCACTACAGTACGATAGTATAAGAATCAATTAAGAAAAATTCACATTCATATTTGAATTTTTGAATTTATTTATACAGCGAAACAATTTTTTTAAAAGACGTTATTAATAAATTCAAGCATATAAAATTGGGCGAAGGTTAATTTAATTTCACTTTTAATATTCAACATGATAAAAAACACACTTATATAGCACTTCACTCCATTTTATTCGATTCCCGTCTCTGGGGAAAAATTTCACTTGCACCGAGTAGTGGTGATTTCGGACAAATTTAAGGTTCGGCTTCGAAGTCCTGCCCTAAACCATTCTTCCTCACTCGCACCCACGCCTTTCGCAATGTCCCACGATCAAATCCGCCTTTTGTGACCCGGCTGGTTGAAGCAGCAGCTATCGATTGTTGTGCTTTTCCACGCAAATTCCGGATTCAGCGTTTTCACTCAGGGCGCACAATAATGCCCGTTTTTTCTTCTTTTGTTGCTTGCTGTCACCTTACGACTCGTTAGCGGCCAGTTACGAACCGGAATTATCACAAAAATCTTGAAAAATCAGCTCGGAAAATTCGAATTGCGAGCCAAAACAATTAATACGGCACAAATTCTGCCATTTTGAAAGATGTGCTCATTCGGTCACTCACCTAGAATGAACCTCTGTCACTTTACCCGTATCGACTCTGGGAATAAGGTGGCAAATCTCACGGTGACTCGAGGTGACGTGACAATCGTCACCTCATGCGCTGCGCAGAATAAGGGCCATTGTAACTACTTGTTATGTAATGTTAAATCTGTTAAAACCAATTTTTTTGCTGAAAAAGTCACAGAAGTTTATCCTTATGATAACATACCACTTTAGTTCTACAAATAACTGTTAGACAGGGAGCACTTTCGGAGTGGAAAGGAGAGAACAAACACACTGTTCGAATGTCAAAACTGGAATGACTTTATTTTCTAAATCGGCTTTCTTTTCATATCTAAAAACCTATTGGCGTTTACTTTAAACTGCGTGTGTTGTTTACATTCAGCCAGATCGGGTGAATGCCAACACTCCTCCTCAACACACGCTGTTTACCGCTCAGCAAAGCACTGCGCTGGACCACGACTATCGCCTTGAACTCAACGACCCTCTTCTGGTTTCGCTCGCCGACCATCCTTCGGCCCACTCGATGACAACCTTCCTGCGGATCACTCGAAGACAAACTTCCGTCTGACCCGACCAAGGTTGCCGAAATCACAGAAAAATCTGTATTATCACAGAATTTTGAGCAAAATTTTGTCACAGAATCTGGACCCGACACCCTTGGACCCTTGGACCCGACACCCTTCTTGCTACTGATGCCGTTTCTCACGGCTCGCACACCCTTCGCAGCGAATCGAAGCTCTCCGCCTCGACTCTCCTCCTGAGCCCGATGACTTCCTCCACTTGGCGTTCCAGTCCGACGCCCTTCCATGGCACCGGTTTGACGACATTCCGTGTTTCCCGACTCGTACCAGAGATTCCCGGTCCGACGACCACCACCTTGCTTCCAACTTCACGATCTTCCACGGTTCCTGTTCGCCAAACTTCCATGGCTTCCGGCACGACGACCCACAAGTGATTCCGGTCAGCTTCCAATTTCTTCTGCCAAACGACCTTCACCCATAGAAGAGGTTGCAAAAATCCAATGCCTATTTAGCACATCTCTGTGCCGATAATGCGCTGAAATGTGCACTGTGCCGAAGATGATATGTTTGAAAAACCGTAACTGGCATAAGGACTCGGCTCCCAACTAAAATGATGCATGACCACTACATTCAAGCAAAACAAGAAAAACATTTTACGGGATTTCGTTCCTATTGGATAATTCATCCCAGAAACAAGAAAATAAAAATATAAACCACAGCGCCCGTAGGGAGAATCGAACTCAAATCACTAACTAAATGGTCTTGCCAGACTGACATCTTAACCAGTGTACTATTTGAGCTTCATGCAGGAAGAGGGATATTTGTCATAGGCATTCTGCCACCGATCAATCACAAAAGAAACGCACGACAGTGGCTTCCCGGCGTTTGGCCTTCTTTTAAGGTATTCATTTGTCTTGCGATGGAAACGGGAAAGGGAACGGGAGTGAAGGAAACGGGAAACCCATTGAATGAGAACTGTGCTTTGCTTACTGCCTGCTTACATACACACGCTACATATACACAGCTGCTAAAGCCGGGCAGCTTGACCGGTGCTTGTTTGCTGGTGAATGGAAGGAATATATTCTTGTTGCTTTTGCTACATACACACGCACAGCTTAGCCGTGGTTGTTTGCCGGCGAATTGAATTGAAGGAATGTTTTTTTTGTTGTTGCTTTTACTGCATACACACGCACAGCTCGGCCGTGGTTGTTTGCCGGTAGATTGAAGGGATTGAATTAGAAGGATGTTTTTGTTGTTGCTTTTGCTACATTCACACGCACAGTGCTCGGTTTGCTGGCTGCCTGGTGTTGGCCGGTATTTATTTCCATCCTTCTTCGTCTTGTGATGCGATAGGGAGGGACGTGAAAGCGTTTTTATTTTGTTTCTTTCAGACATACGCAATTCGGTTAAGGCTGATGTCATGCTGAAACAACTAGCAACGCAACGCAACGCAACGTTCCAATAAGATTGCGTTGCATTGCATTGGTATGTCATGCTGGCGCGACCTGTCACTTTGAAATTCCCTACAAATCATCACTTCTCTACATCTGATAATGCTTTGAATCGTCTCCTTTCTTTCCGGAGCCATCAAAAACTCATCAAATCACGACCCGGATTGCAAGAATGCCGAAATTTTAACCGACAAAATTCCTTGTTTTTTTTGCCGGAACTAAGAATTCATGAAAAATTTTCTCGCCGATTAAGATAGTTTTTAGTTTATTATCACAAGTTCGGACAGATCTTCGTACTATTGTGCTTAAAACCCGGAATCACTGCTTCAAATCGAGAAAAAACAATGTTCCTATTGGATTTCCTACTAGTCGCGCTACTAAACACATTGGCATCAGATTGGTCGCGCTACACAAAGCGACCAGTATGACAGGTCTGCGCGATTTCCATGGAGATCAAATGAGAGCTGGTTAGTCGTGTGAACGTTGCGTTGTAGGTCGCGTTGCTAGTTGCTTCAGCATGACATCAGCCTAACTTGGGAGATTAATGCCGGTGGGAGCAAATCGAATCAGCACCGATCGCGTTATCTTCTTGTACCAATGATGCTATGTAATTGACTACACGCCATTGGCACAGAGGCTGAATTTTGGGTGTTCCAAAGCACCTGTCCGACGACCTCTCCCCCGTGTCTCTTGGCTTGTCGACCTCCAGCTGGCTTCCCGGTCCGACAACCTACCAGGCTCCTGGTCCGACAACCTTACACGGTTCTGGCTCGATGACCTCCCTCTGGATACCCGGCGCTGGCTTGCCCTTCCATTGGCTTTCTCCTGGCTAAATAATCTGACACTACTGATTCCACTCCTCCTTTCCACTAGTGCTGGACCCATAACCTGTTAGACAGGGAGCACTTTCTGAGTGGAGAGGAGAGAACAAATACACTGTTCGAATGTCAAAACTGGAATGACTTAATTTTCTAAATCGACTTTCTTTTTATATCTAAAAACCTATTGGCGCTTACTTTAAACTGCGTGTGTTGTTTACATTCAGCCAGATCCGGTGAATGTCAACAATAACTTCATCGTTTATGAAACAGTTTTTATATTTTAATTCTCTCCAAAATTAACATAAACACATGGCCTAAAAAAATTAATTTCAATAATTTTTCGGTTGCAACCATTTGACCTATTTGTCGACTTGTGTCGTTTTTTCCAAAATCTGCGTTAAAACGTGTTTAATATTCCATAGGACCATTTGGTAGAATAGTAGAAAGTCAAAGACCTTACTTTCAAAAGTCATTTTAAATCGAAAAAACACATGAACCAAGGATTTCTGACGCGACCGAAATGATTACACTAGGGAACAGTATTTTTGTTGCCTATGTTCAAATATCTGATTTCAAATGATTTTGGCGTTCTGAGTTTCAATCATTCGTCAGATTGTGTTTATCACCTCCAGTTTTGATGATACGTTCGGTGGAAATTATAAAATTGGAAAATTTTGAATAAAATCAATGATTTATAGTTGATGACCTAACAAACCTAAATCAAAAACGAAAACTGATTTGCAATTTTTTATTATCTCCCACTCAAAAAAGGTTTCAGATATTCTAGTTTCTTAAGAAATTTTAATATTTTACATTACAACTATTTTTTACAATACTTAAGAAAGTTTTTAAGAATTTTATATTAATGATTTTAATTTATTTAACAAATTTTCGAAGACTGCAAAACAATTTGACTTTGCTTTAAAAAACATCCACGATTCCTTTTGTCCTAAAACTTCTTTGAAATTTCGTCACGTTTCTCGTGTTTGGTAAAAATTGGGAAATACAAAGAAAAATAAAACATCTAACTTCTTTCTCAGATGTCAAAATAGCTCGCGGTCTCCGGCAAAGTTGATGGTTGAGTTCAATTCTTTATTTCCAAATATTTGCAATTCTCTAATTTTTTGTTGAAAAATGCCAAAATTTATAAAATGATTTTTTCCTTCCAAATTATTATTAAAGAGTTTTTAATTCTTGGTACCTCAAAAAATGTGAGTTTTGCTGCCTTGTGTAATTTTTCAAAAATAAGATACGCTTCTAGTTTTCTAATGTTAAGGTTTTCTTAAATATGTAATCAAACGGCGCTCATAAACGATCGTTTCCAGAGGTCAGGGAATTTTTGCTGTTCTAGGGACCGGTTAAAGATGTGAGTAAGTGGTTTCACTAAAAGAGTACGACACTTCTTAAGAACGCACGCCGGAATTCCATCCTGTCTGGCTGATGTACACACTATTAATTTTTTGGTGTAAATTTATGTCAAAAAAGATGCACAAAAAAGAAGCATCAATTTTGACATAAAATTACACTGGAAAACACAAAAACGCTTGAAGCCATAAAATTTCCGGCTTTAATTTAATAACACATTCGACATAATATTATTTCATCAATGATGTAAATTTATGTAAAGTTTGACGCACAAAAGCGTAGCATCTTTTTTGACATAAATTTAGATTATTTATGATATAATATTGCATCTTACATTCATATATGTTATTAATTCCACTGAATCAAAGCAATTGAAAAATTCCTTTTAATTCAACCACGATATAAGAAAAGTTCAGATATCTATATTTAGATAGCAAGTTACTATCTTCTTCAGTGAATCGAATCGAAAACGCTTACTGAAGAAGAGAGTGAGTTGCTATCGGAATACCGGTATCTGAACTTATCCTATGAAGTGGATGAATTGAAAAAAATCTTTCGATTGCTTTGATTCAGCGTGGTATACCTAAATTTTTTGTCATAGGAGCTTTCGGACACGCTATTTTATGAGGCAAAATTTAAATTTATTATTCATATTTTTATTATTTATATACATCATTTTTTAGAAAATAAAATTTTTTAATTTAATATTTTTACGGGAAATGTTTAAATTTTTTTAACGATTCTTAACCTTTAAAATTTATAGAACACTCTACAGACCGATAGAAATAATTTTCTAGAATAAATGTAAACATATCAAAGTAGTAACATTCTACAATTTCAAACATTCCTCCTTCAGACACTCAGAAAACCCGTTTTTTTATTTGATCTTTTCGCTGGTAACGTATTGTATGTCGCTTACCGAAGTTGAACCGATAGGACTTTGTCCTAAATTTGTTAAAAGTACCAAAGAATCTGCAAAAAAAACAATATTGGAGACTTATTTACTTTTCCGACTGACAAAGCTTAATTCTACTTGTGGTTTCGTTTCTGCTTTCAATATTCCGTGTAATTTTTGTTTGTGTAGTCGAGCTCCCATTTCGTTGTTTCGAATCATATTTGTGTTAATCATAATATCGTTCATAGCATGCATCTTTCAAATATATTGTTTGAGGTCTATCTACTCTAAGATCGATATTAAAACTCTGGCGAAAAAGGATATATTATTTCAGATTGAAATTGAATTAATGGAATGTAATGGAATCTTGCACTTTATCAAATTTGGTAAGATCAAATAACTAATGAAGACATAATAGTGACGTAATCTATTCCCAAGTATGGACTTATTTTTTGAGCATTTTTTTTAGCTATCGTCATCCAATATTTTGAAGTTTGTTTTGGTGAGCCATACATAGAAATATTTCATTCAGTACTTCGATACATTCAGCATCGATTGCATTTAGATCTTTGGCGAAATAGCGTTTAATTTGAAATCATTTTAGCAAATCTTGATTGTTTAATCGATTTGATCTGTCTTCAGCCGAATTGACTCCAACAACTACCACTTCTTCATATTCATTTTCTATTTTCTAACTGACAGCCTCGAAATCTTTTCAAGAAAAATATTTGAACATTGTCAGGCATGGTTTACGCAATCACCCGGTTAATCGATTGTCAAAAATTTTTTGTCATAAAAAATCGATTAAACATTTAATTTACAATATTTTAGCATTTTTCTGCTGTTAAGTAATAATTTGAAGAACTAAACCTCAACTTAAAAAAATCACTAAATTCGCGCCCAATCGACTTGTGTAGCTATTTTGAATTCTTACCTTGTTTTAAGAAAGCGAGGAATTGTTTTGAAACCCATCTGGCTCACTGTGTGAACGGAGTCATCATCCTTCCAAATTCAGTCGAAGCAGCAGTCCTGGGAGAATCATTTTTTTAGATTAACTTTCGCTTGCCTGGTTATCTTTTCTCTTAAAACACTAGAGCGCACTAGGAAGTGCCATAATCAGTCCAGTAGATGGAGGATCGTCCAACATGAGTGTTTAATTTATGGTCGACTGAAAATAAAATTACATTAAATTGTCATCGATTCTAAAATGAAGTTCTCATTCAGATCACTTATTGAAACTTACTTTGGCAGTGCTGGTTTCATTTTATCTTGGGAAGCTTTAAAAACGGAACCAAGTTAATCCGGAATATTCCATTTCTAGCGGCAGCAATACACTAGCGGTGATACTTTCCAGAATTGGTTTCAGGTAAACCGAACACAGGTCCAGAGTATCCAACTAATAGGAGTTGCACAGATTGGTTTGCCTTGCTGGTTGACCTGACATGCTAGTTCCGATGGAATCCGGATCTTAAACGTTGATCATTGATTGAACTATAGTATCGGCCAGTGTGTCCACTTCAGATTCCTTAGGCACATATTCATGTCCATGGCCAGCACTGTGCTGGCTGCTGGTTGTTTTCGGTGCCATATTGCCGTACGTGTGGCACATACCTTCGCCAAAACCAACCTGCGAAAATTCAAAATTATCATCACATAAATTGTGATATATAGAAAGCTTATAATATAAATTATCGAAACAAAACTTACCATTTTGACTGTCGATTGTTCAAGAGCCGCATATCCTTAGCCCTCCATGTTTGACAAAAAGGTAAAGTAACCGGATTAGCTGGTGGTAGGAATTCATCGCCCTTCTCTTCCATCCTTGTACTAGGAGTGATAACAAAACGGGGGACCTTCCCCAAGAAAGATGCACTAATCCTTACGGGTGGAATTATCCGCTGATGTCAATTCTGGGAATACTATAATCACAACAATTATGTTTGCCTTACTACCTACCTACTGCTGTTATCCAGAGCGCAAGAGGGAATCGCCGTTTTCAACCGAAAAAACACTTTTCCGTAACAATTCGCACCAAAATAGAATGCACTATAGTTTTGTTTTGTTTTGTTTTCTTCGCAGGGTTGCCAAATTGTTATCTCGTACATAATTTTACATCTTCTTAAATTTAAATTTAGGTCCCTTTTATAAGTTTTATTCAATGTGATTGAAAATTACGTCTTTAATAGATTAGATCATGAAAAAGTTAAGTCTTTCGAAAATTATGGCCGTAAGCTTGAGTGTATGTTAATTTTGGATTGAAAATGATGTAAATTTAAATCAATTCCAAATTAGGGCGAAACAAAATTAGGTCCTCAAGCGTTTCTGTCTCGAGAAATATTACAAATTTTTTGGTGTGTAGTATACTTCAGTTTACCGATGGCTTCAAGAACCATCTCCTCGCTTATTGAAAAAACATCCAGATTCAGCACATCTATGGGCAACCGTGTGACGACTGCGAAAATTTGATCAGCAGTTGGCGATAGAACAGAGACAACACTAGAGAAGTTGGCATTGTGGTAAGATATCAGCAGGTGGACTGGAGTTCAAATCTCGATCGAGGAAATTTTTGTCGTTTGACTCAAATGTCTTAGAATCGTTTATTTTGCTTTTTGTGGGGAAATCTAATCTTGTCATTGTAGATATATCGCCTCCACTTTTGTAGCTATATGCTAGCTAGGTGAGTTTATTACAATCTCTCATCTGGTAAATATATTTGTTTGAACAATTCTGTTGTTCCTGTGACATACCTATCTTCTTAAATGTTTGCTGGGTTGTGGCTGCAATTAAAAGATTATCACAAAAGAAGATTTCATGTTACGGGGAAACTTTTATCAGCCTGGTTTAAATGCATCGATACATTTAAAAAATTAAAGTTTTGGTGCCATTTAGTAAACAAAGCATAAAATCACCAAATTGCTTCTTTTTATGTTTTTGTTTTGAAAACATAACTAATCAACCATTTTCTTTACTATTCTCATTTAAAAAAGCTTATTCTGGATAAATTTCCCTATTTTTTTAATGTAAAAAATAA
>NC_073692.1:307783151-307806441 GCF_029784155.1 Uranotaenia lowii | reverse complement strand
AGAGATGTTGCTCATTTATTTTGATTCATTCTGAAAAAAAATCTGCTTCAAGGAAATTTAATAGAAGCTACAAAAAGTTTTTTAAACTTAACTTGCATTATTCTTTTTTTAAAAGCAAAATCAAGTAGTTCAATGTAGAAAAAAACTCTGTCATGTTAAAAAAAACTTTAATAAGAATATATAAACCTAACACTTAAAATTATACTAAAATTAAACTAATTTCATAGAGAGCGAATCACTGCGATGGAAAATTGCATTGATTTGCCTCTGAAGTAAGAGAAGATTTTGTTGGCCATCTCTTCAATCGAACCAATGTCCAAAATTCGATAAAAATTTTCGGTGCTGTGTCACGATGGAAGCGGCAAAATTATTTCCAGAACCTTGTTCTGAATCCTCTGGATGGCTTTCTTCCTCGTCGCGCAGCAGCTAGACCAAATCGGAACTGCATACATTATCGGTCGGAAAACTTGTTTATATATCAGCATCTTATTCCTCAGGCAGAGGCGGGATTTCCTGTTGATGAGAGAATAAAGAGATTTAGTGTATTTGTTACATTTAGATTGAATATCTTCAATGTGATTTTTGAAAGTAAGATTCCGATCAAGAACTTCGCGTGATCAGCCCATTCTAATGAAACCCCAATAAAATGTATGGAATGATTTTTATAAGGTTTTGATACTTGAGCTCTTGGCCTATGGGAAAATAAAATAAGATGAGTTTTGGAAGCGTTAGCGTTAGCGTTAATTTCCACATTTTAAAGTAATTCATAAAGGAATATAAATTTAGTTGCAATCTACTGCGTACCACCCGTAAATTTCGACCTTTGGCTGAAAGCAAAGTGTCGTCAGCAAATAAATAATCTTCTAATTTTTCCTTCAAGTACATCAGGAAGATCAGAAGTAAAAATATTGTATGCAATTGGCCTAAGTATACTGCCCTGAGGGTCAGCAGCTCTAATGGGTGTCCTTTCAGAGCATGAATTTTGATAGTTTACTCGCAAGGTTTGGCTGGTCAAATAATTTTGAGCAATCATGGTTAGATGTCCAGGAAAATCAAATCGAGCTAATTTAGCTACTAAACCTTTGTACCAAACACTGTCAAAAGCTTTTTCATTATAAGAAAAAAGCAATACCAGTTGAATATCCTTCAGTATTGCTAGCGTTAATTATATAAGTTTCACTCAATGTTTTATTTGTAGTAGTGTCCATGACGAAAACCAAATTGTTCATCAGGGAAAATAGCATTTTGAATAATGTGAATCATCATTCTGTTCAAAATAACTCTTTCAAATAGTTTACTTGAAGAAGGAAGCAAACTAATTGGTCGATAACTTGAAGGCTCTGAAGCACTTTTTCCAGGTTTCAAAATTGGATTTACTTTGACATTTTTCCATTTATTGGGAAAATTAGCCAAGTGAAAACATTTATTGAAGACTTTAACTAAAAAATTTAAAGTGCTTTCAGGCGACTTTTAAATAAGAACATAGAAAATCCCATCTTCCCCCGGAGCTTTTATATTTATATATTTTTTTAAAAATCAATTTAAGTTCATGAATATTTGTGTCACATGAATTTTCAAATACAATTTTGCTTAGAAAGAATATCATCAAATTCTAGGGAAATCTGAGTATCAATTGGACTTACAACGTTTAAATTAAAATCATGTGCAGACTCAAATTGTTGGGATACTTTTTGAGCTTTTTTTTGCGTTAGTTAAAAGAAGTTTATCTCCATCTTTCAAAGTAGGAATTGGCTTCTGGGGCTTTTTCAGATTTTTTCAAATTAGCTTTGAGTAGGGTTTTATGTCCTCTACTGCTTTTGCAAAATTATAGTTACGAATCAAATTTGAACGACGTTTGATCTGTTTTTGAAGGTCGCAATACATAAAATTTAAATAAGGATCTCTAGTTCGTTGATATTGGCGTCTATTTTTTGTCTTTATTAGTGACACTTTACACCTATGAGGCTATTCGTGTCATGATATTGGCGTCGTCGAATGTTCTTTAGTCGTATTAAAAACTGAAGATATCGTCGATCAAAGGTTGATTTAATATATGGTTAACTTTGGGTATTGAAGCGGCTTTAGCATTGACTATTGAAGTTGTAAAATTTTCTACAGCCAAATCAATATCTTCTTTTGAATTCAGTGGAACGTTTACATCCAAATTACGTTCAATAAAATTCATATATCGCTCCCAGTCAATCTTTTGAAACTTAAAAGTTGATTTTAAAAGTTTTCAATGGGATTTTGGAATAAAGAGAAAGTTAGTGGAAGGTGATCTGAATCGAAGTCCAAAAGAGTAACTAATTGACTACAACGCCCGCCTAAATCCGTTAGAACCAAATCAATTGTAGAAGAATTTCTAATTTGAAAAGAAACAAGGATGCCCATAAGGATTTTCAACAGAATAATAACCTGCAGCGCAGTCATCAAATAAAATATTCCCATTTGAATTTGATGAAATATTATTCTGAGATCGGTGTTTTGCATTTAAGTCACCATTAATAAAAAAAAATATTAGACTTATTTCTGGTGAGTTTTTGTAAATCTCCCTTCAAAAAAATTGTCTGTTAACCGCTACAAAAATTATAATTTGCCCTTTAGAAGTTTCTTATTCAATTCCAACTGTTTCTAAGACTTTTGTATTGATAGGAGGAAGAAGTCTAAATATGAGACGACTATTGATGAAAATAGCAACACCTCCACCTTGTCGACCAAATCGACCATTTCGCAAAATTTTAAAGTCAGCATTGTTTTTCTAGTTATTGTCTGGCTTTAAAAAGTTTCAGTGATGGCAGCATTATGTATGTTTTGAGATTTCAAAAATTAAAAGGACTCATCTTGGTGAGCCAGCAAAGATCTAGCGTTCCAATTCATAATATTTAAACATCTATTTGGATCCATGAGGAAATCGTAAAGTCATAATAATTTTGTTAGCATAATTAAAAAAAGTTTGGAAAGTTTCAAACATTGAATTTGCTTTCAACATGAGTTGCACCATTTCCATTAAATTTTGATGCCAAAATTTTAATTTTTCCTCAGTAATTTCACACAAATAAACGAAATTTTTAGGATCAGAGATTGAAGAAGAAGAATAGGTTTTCGAAAATCTGGGACTTTCCCAGGCCTTCGCATGTACGTTGAGACTTGGTTTTTTTCCCATTAGTTATACCCGAAGCAGGCAACTCATTTTCAACCACCTCTGAGAACGTTAAACAACGAATCTGTGGCGCTGAATCAGCACAGGTAACATTAGAATCACTTTTTTTTATTTTAAATTTTTGGCTTCTTTCGGTCTTAGATCTCAATCAAACAACTTATTATTTGAAATACCGGACGTTCCGACCATTTTTGTGGTCTTTCTCAAGGAAACCGGAAGTTTATTTGAGTAAAATTAGTTTTGAGCATTGTTAGTGGACTATACTATAATGTGTAAACTCACTTATCTGTCTGCTGTTTTTGTCAACATCGTTTTTTTTTCCAACGGCTAGGTGTCCAGTACTTGCCACTCTGTGAGAGTTATTGTTGTTTTTCACATTTCAATCATATTTATAAATTTATCATCTTAGAATTTTAACCGGAAAGAAAAGATTATTTTTCATCCGATTTCCTATGTGTTATGAAGATTGTGTGGTTATTATGTGGGGCTGAGCTTTCTGAGTTGGTAAGTGAGATTTGAATTGGTGTAATGTGTTAGTTTTGATTATTCTTTATGCTATTGCTATTGCTGGTTGGTTGTTTGTATTTTACGGATTATAGTATGCCTGTGTATGTTGCACTTAATCTAGCTGTATCTGTCCCGTAATTCACGGTATTTTTTGTGTTGGTGATATGACACATCTCCAATACACGCAATGTTGGTGTGTATTGCGCTCTATCTACGATTTTGGTTCTGTTGTGGTCGAGTTGATGTTGCGTGTTTATAACATGATCCATTATAGTAGTATCTCCTTATTTCTTTTTTATTTCAGTCCAATACTTTTTTCATATCGGTTGATATCTGACTTGTGACCATAGATCCTCTTTGTGAGTGTATTGGTGCTCATTCCGATGTATCTACACCTTCTCAAGTCACGGCATGGGATACTGTAGATGATCTTTGACTGCTGGCCTGGCAGAATGGGATTTTTGAGATCGGTGGTGATAATTTTTTGTGGTTTTTGTGGTTCACCGTCAGGTTGTACTCGGATTTTCAGTGCTTCTTCTTTGTTTGGACCAATCAAAAGTATATTCATTTAAAAGGAAATTTAATCTACATTCTAATGAGATGCAACAATTTACGCTGTGAGATTTCACAAAAATATGAAAATTATAAACGTAAAATCATTCCTAAGACGTTCCGGTTCCGGTCGAATTGTGTTGTCTTCCAGAGCCGCTCGTCCAACCCGGACTACTGAAGGTGACGTCAATGATGGACTCGCTCCTATTCCTGTGGTAGGTCCTTGTATTCCCCAGGTCTACGTTTCCCAGATCTATGTACGTTCAGCCTTGCCAGGGCTTCCAGTAAAACCTGCCCCCTGGGGTTTGTAAGGCAACTATCCCATTCTACGGCCCACGCTTTGAAGTCCCCGCCTATGACAACGGGGTTCCTGCGCGTGAGACCTTAAACGATGTTGTCCATCCTGACGCCGAACTTCCACCTCGGAGGGGCGTAGCAGCTACAGACGAAGATCCCGTTGACCTTGGCTATCACGAAGCCTTCTTCTCCAGCAGACACCACCTCTTGTATAGGGTATCTTCCTGTAACCTATATCGCGGCCAGTTTGGCTTTACCAGTTACCCAATTACTGCCATCCGAGGTCCTGCGATACGGGTCTGCCACTAACGCCACATCCAGCTTTCCCTCAAATGCCATCTGCCACAACAGCTGAAGTGCTGAGTGACAGTGGTTGAGGTTGAGCTGGACCGCTTCTATCCTCGTGAAGGTGCAGCCGACGCCTTTCCCGGATTTGAGAGGACCTTCCCGAATCCTGACCGAAATCTGGTCCGTTCCGATCTGACACAGATCTTTCAGCGTATCCTTAACCTCAGCATCCGTGGCTATCTCGTCGAGGTTTTTTACCCTGACGGTAACCGTGGTGCTGGAGGCACGGATTTCCGCGGCTTCATCTACTATCTCCTGCGTAAGCGCACTATATTCCACGCTTTTAACTGTCGAGCCACGTCGAAGCTCGAGGATCATCTTGCCGGATTCTCCTGACATCTTCTCCTAGGCCCACCAGCCTATCTCTTGTCCTCATCTGGCGGAGGACATCGACGTAGGTTCCGTCTGGAACCTTCACCACCAACGCCTTCCCTTTGTACCTGACCCGGTTGGGTTTGGGCTTGGACTTGGGTTTGGCGCTCGTGGCCTTTTTTCTTTTGCACTCAACCGTCTGCCAGCCGGTTGGCGCTTCAGAAACTTAGCCTTTCCCTGCATCCTCATTTACGCCCGGATCCTGCCGGAAAGTAGGATCCTCCTGGAGACCTTCTTTTTCGCTTGTCGTTTCCAGCAAACTCCTTTTCGCCATCCGTCTGCACGCAGACGCTGACCTTCTTCGGTCAAGTTGTATCTGCCCGAAGAGGGGTCAAAACATCCTCACGTGCCTCCTTCCGGCACTCCGGTGCAGTGAGCAGGCTCACCACCGCTCTGTTCGCCTTGACGAACATCGCCATTACGTTGGCGAGTTTTCCCGCACTTACTTGTAGATGTTAGACTTCTTTCTTACACAATCCACAAGGTCCTGCATACCCGCCATTGCAATCGCTAGTTCCGCAGGAGTCTCAGGGTCCTTGAAAGATTGATTATAATTCAAACGACTTGGATAGATTTTACTTTTGAAGTGTCAAATAGACAATTTAAGTCGGAAAAGGGAGTTTTTTTTTCTCTAGGCTTCCAGGGTTCACAAAAAAAAATAAAGATACAATATTCAAGAACTTTTGAAATCATTTGGGGTCCCCGACGAAATTTTTGTTTCTTGAACCTTCTGAAAAAAGTTACAAGCATTCAAACTTGCAATAGTGTTTTAAAGACACTCTAATGCGGATGAGGGTTAAAGCATTCGTTCATAATTTCGGATCAAATGTTCCACATCCGCATTCGGTTAGTTCAGCGCGATCCACCGTTATTGCGTTCCATTCCGTTGAGCAAGGTTTTTCCAATCGAATTCGGTAGCCTTGGCGATTGTTCATCCTGACCATGTTGGCTTTTCAACGTGGTTGTGTACAATTGATTTATTATTCAACGCGTGTAAGTAAAAACAAACCTTTAAGATAAAACCCTGTCACAATAGAATGATACGGCCAAATACCAAGTGGAACTAACCTTATATAAAAAATAAAATAATTTTCTTGTATAACAGTTTCAGATAGCCCTGTTTAAACGAGGTTGTCCGGATGTTCATTTTTCTTACATTATTAGCTAAATTTACTAAAAAAAATCAAATTGAGTGATGATAAGATTTGATTTTTGGGTCCAAAAATGAATTTTCTAGAGTTAGTTTTATGAAAAATTATAAGAAATTGTTTTTCTAGCATCGAACACAAATTGATTATCTTCGACTTAAAATTAATGTGTCAAGAGATTTTCTCCAAACGTTAGATCCTCTTGATTTTGTTCGATTGATGGATAAATTTTGCCCAGATTTACCCGAATGTTGTCCAATTTTTAGATTAAAACATTTTAAAGCCGAATACCCGATTTTGCCAGGTTTGTCATGAAAATTTCCCGAAGTTTCCCGGCCCGGACACGTGTTGAATAAATTTTGGAATGCCTATTCTTGTAGATTCCGAAATGTTAATTTATTCAGGTTATGCTTCGAGAATAATCCAATTAACTGAACAAAAAAATAAACCAGGAAGTAAGAAGTTGTTTTATCACGAGGCTCTATACATTTGTTGCAGTTTCTTTTAGAACTTAAATTGTTAGTGGGGTATGATCGAGAGATAAAGCTAAGCAATACACATATTAATTTATGGCACCGATATTTAAAAAAATTAAATTTTCCTTAATCGCTGTAACAGATTCCCGCCTTGACACGCAAAACCAGTTGACGGGTCGACCGAATCTCATTAGCAACGACGACATCTTCCCAAGTAAATCACCTTCCAACTGCAATTCAGATGTAGGTACCTAGGTCCAGATGCAACGGAACAGCCGGCAAGCTAACATTAATATGATTCCATCTCTAAACGTACCGATTACTATCAAATCGAACACTGCAAGCGCAAACAAGAACCACTTGACGGCGACGAAGATCGGCCAGCCATCCGAGGAGAGTGTCGGTCTGGACTGGACTGGAAGCAATTTCCACTATCCAGGGCTCAGCTTTTTTTTTTGCTGTTGCACTCGCAGCAGGAATCATATTCATAACTCTTCCCTCTTAATTCATTCAACAAGTCTTGGTCCTTAATAAATGCAGCAAATTGTTATTTCTTCTAATAAATAGATATCTCTCTCGGTGCGACAGCGAGCAGTCATAACTCTTGCCAGCTATTAGAGATGCACTCGGCCCGGTGCTCTTGATCTCCTCCCCCAGATTCCTCTGTTTGTATCTTTTTCAGCTTTTCCCAGTATTCAAGTGACTACTCAGAGCCTTGTCAGAGATATATCTATTAATAACGCAAAATCCAGTTTAAAAAATTACCCAAACTTGTTTCGGTTTGCTGCCATCTAGGCTGGGATACCCGAGTCATGAGATGACCGATTGGTTTGTACTTTGCATCTTGCTCTCTGGCCGAGTGGTGGTTGGTTGCAGGTCACCATCTTCGAATATCAATAAAAGCAGCATCTAGGCTGACATTTGTCTTAGCACCAACTGCGGAACGCTCGTGGGTCTCGCATTCTGGGCCTTCGGAACTAAACAGGGGGAACTTCCAACCATTAATCTGGACTTTCGTGAGACAAATCTGTTTTGATAACAAATGACATGCTTCTAAACAAGTGCTACAACTAAGATGGTCCATCTACGTGTCTACGACAATATTTAAAGCTCAAAGTTACCATACATTCAGTGCAAAATCTATTTTTCCACTTTCAGTTTTTCACATTCAAGTACTTCAATCTGTTGTTCCATAGGCCACAGATGAATTACGTTTTCATAAAAATAGAAATCAATCCGGTGAAATTCACCACAGCCATAGTTCAATTATCGGGAATCCATTAAAATAATGAAACCTAAAATGCTCGGCCTACACGCGCTACATAAATACCCCACCTACAATATGTAACATGCTACATTTCTTACGGCAAATTGCTCTAAACGAATCCCTCCCGCACATCGAGGACGATACTGAGCGAAGACAAGACTAGCAACGGCGCCGCTAACAGACTCCATTATTCCTGAATCCAGGGCCCTACCACGTCGTCGTTGAAGATTCGGCTGGCCTGTGCCTTCGTTGCCGTAGAACAAAGCAGCAAAGCAAACCAAAGCTGGCAAAAATAATGCAATAATAATTAACCTTTAGCCATTCACTTCCATATATCTCGGATCGATAAGCCATGCAGCTCTTCAGGGATGATTGGAATCATCGTCAGCGCTGTCTCAGGCCAGCCAACATGCCCGTGCTTACCGAAGCATTTTGGGGGATCTTTTGGCGAACGATTGAACTTGTCGTGCTCTATGGGGATATTGATCGGACAAGTAAACGTGGGCACGTGAACTATTATCGGATATGTAAAAGGGGTTCTCAAACCGTTTTGAAATTGATCAACACATTTTTTGTATTTTTTCTAACGTTTTCCATGAGCTTGACCTAGTCTCAGTCCTTGTCCTAGTCCTTGTCCTAGTCCTTGTCCTAGTCCTTGTCCTAGTCCTTGTCCTAGTCCTTGTCCTAGTCCTTGTCCTAGTCCTTGTCCTAGTCCTTGTCCTAGTCCTTGTCCTAGTCCTTGTCCTAGTCCTTGTCCTAGTCCTTGTCCTAGTCCTTGTCCTAGTCCTTGTCCTAGTCCTTGTCCTAGTCCTTGTCCTAGTCCTTGTCCTAGTCCTTGTCCTAGTCCTTGTCCTAGTCCTTGTCCTAGTCCTTGTCCTAGTCCTTGTCCTAGTCCTTGTCCTTGTCCTTTTCCTAGTCCTTGTCCTAGTCCTTGTCCTAGTCCTTGTCCTAGTCCTTGTCCTAGTCCTTGTCCTAGTCCTTGTCCTAGTCCTTGTCCTAGTCCTTGTCCTAGTCCTTGTCCTAGTCCTTGTCCTAGTCCTTGTCCTAGTCCTTGTCCTAGTCCTTGTCCTAGTCCTTGTCCTAGTCCTTGTCCTAGTCCTTGTCCTAGTCCTTGTCCTAGTCCTTGTCCTAGTCCTTGTCCTAGTCCTTGTCCTAGTCCTTGTCCTAGTCCTTGTCCTTGTCCTTTTCCTAGTCCTTGTCCTAGTCCTTGTCCTAGTCCTTGTCCTAGTCCTTGTCCTAGTCCTTGTCCTAGTCCTTGTCCTAGTCCTTGTCCTAGTCCTTGTCCTAGTCCTTGTCCTAGTCCTTGTCCTAGTCCTTGTCCTAGTCCTTGTCCTAGTCCTTGTCCTAGTCCTTGTCCTAGTCCTTGTCCTAGTCCTTGTCCTAGTCCTTGTCCTAGTCCTTGTCCTAGTCCTTGTCCTAGTCCTTGTCCTAGTCCTTGTCCTAGTCCTTGTCCTAGTCCTTGTCCTAGTCCTTGTCCTAGTCCTTGTCCTAGTCCTTGTCCTAGTCCTTGTCCTAGTCCTTGTCCTAGTCCTTGTCCTAGTCCTTGTCCTAGTCCTTGTCCTAGTCCTTGTCCTAGTCCTTGTCCTAGTCCTTGTCCTAGTCCTTGTCCTAGTCCTAGTCCTTGTCCTAGTCCTTGTCCTAGTCCTTGTCCTAGTCCTTGTCCTAGTCCTTGTCCTAGTCCTTGTCCTAGTCCTTGTCCTAGTCCTTGTCCTAGTCCTTGTCCTAGTCCTTGTCCTAGTCCTTGTCCAAGTCCTTGTCCTAGTCCTTGTCCTAGTCCTTGTCCTAGTCCTTGTCCTAGTCCTTGTCCTAGTCCTTGTCCCAGTCCTTGTCCTAGTCCTTGTCCTAGTCCTTGTCCTAGTCCTTGTCCTAGTCTTTGTCCTAGTCCTTGTCCTAGTCCTTGTCCTAGTCCTTGTCCTAGTCTTTGTCCTAGTCTTTGTCCTAGTCCTTGTCCTAGTCCTTGTCCTAGTCCTTGTCCTAGTCCTTGTCCTAGTCCTTGTCCTAGTCCTTGTCCTAGTCCTTGTCTAAGTCCTTGTCCTAGTCCTTGTCCTAGTCCTTGTCCTAGTCCTTGTCCTAGTCCTTGTCCTTGTCCTAGTCCTTGTCCTAGTCCTTGTCCTAGTCCTTGTCCTAGTCCTTGTCCTAGTCCTTGTCCTAGTCCTTGTCCTAGTCCTTGTCCTAGTCCTTGTCCTAGTCCTTGTCCTAGTCCTTGTCCTAGTCCTTGTCCTAGTCCTTGTCCTAGTCCTTGTCCTAGTCCTTGTCCTAGTCCTTGTCCTAGTCCTTGTCCTAGTCCTTGTCCTAGTCCTTGTCCTAGTCCTTGTCCTAGTCCTTGTCCTAGTCCTTGTCCTAGTCCTTGTCCTAGTCCTTGTCCTAGTCCTTGTCCTAGTCCTTGTCCTAGTCCTTGTCCTAGTCCTTGTCCTAGTCCTTGTCCTAGTCCTTGTCCTAGTCCTTGTCCTAGTCCTTGTCCTAGTCCTTGTCCTAGTCCTTGTCCTAGTCCTTGTCCTAGTCCTTGTCCTAGTCCTTGTCCTAGTCCTTGTCCTAGTCCTTGTCCTAGTCCTTGTCCTAGTCCTTGTCCTAGTCCTTGTCCTAGTCCTTGTCCTAGTCCTTGTCCCAGTCCTTGTCCTAGTCCTTGTCCTAGTCCTTGTCCTAGTCCTTGTCCTAGTCCTTGTCCTAGTCCTTGTCCTAGTCCTTGTCCTAGTCCTTGTCCTAGTCCTTGTCCTAGTCCTTGTCCTAGTCCTTGTCCTAGTCCTTGTCCTAGTCCTTGTCCTAGTCCTTGTCCTAGTCCTTGTCCTAGTCCTTGTCCTAGTCCTTGTCCTAGTCCTTGTCCTAGTCCTTGTCCTAGTCCTTGTCCTAGTCCTTGTCCTAGTCCTTGTCCTAGTCCTTGTCCTAGTCCTTGTCCTAGTCCTTGTCCTAGTCCTTGTCCTAGTCCTTGTCCTAGTCCTTGTCCTAGTCCTTGTCCTAGTCCTTGTCCTAGTCCTTGTCCTAGTCCTTGTCCTAGTCCTTGTCCTAGTCCTTGTCCTAGTCCTTGTCCTAGTCCTTGTCCTAGTCCTTGTCCTAGTCCTTGTCCTAGTCCTTGTCCCTGTCCTTGTCCTAGTCCTTGTCCTAGTCGTTGTCCTAGTCCTTGTCCTAGTCCTTGTCCTAGTCCTTGTCCTAGTCCTTGTTCTAGTCCTTGTCCTAGTCCTTGTCCTAGTCGTTGTCCTAGTCGTTGTCCTAGTTGTTGTCGTAGTCCTTGTCCTAGTCCTTGTCCTAGTCCTTGTCCTAGTCCTTGTCCTAGTCCTTGTCCTAGTCCTTGTCCTAGTCCTTGTCCTAGTCCTTGTCCTAGTCCTTGTCCTAGTCCTTGTCCTAGTCCTTGTCCTAGTCCTTGTCCTAGTCCTTGTCCTAGTCCTTGTCCTAGTCCTTGTCCTAGTCCTTGTCCTAGTCCTTGTCCTAGTCCTTGTCCTAGTCCTTGTCCTAGTCCTTGTCCTAGTCCTTGTCCTAGTCCTTGTCCTAGTCCTTGTCCTAGTCCTTGTCCTAGTCCTTGTCCTAGTCCTTGTCCTAGTCCTTGTCCTAGTCCTTGTCCTAGTCCTTGTCCTAGTCCTTGTCCTAGTCCTTGTCCTAGTCCTTGTCCTAGTCCTTGTCCTAGTCCTTGTCCTAGTCCTTGTCCTAGTCCTTGTCCTAGTCCTTGTCCTAGTCCTTGTCCTAGTCCTTGTCCTAGTCCCTTGTCCTAGTCCTTGTCCTAGTCCTTGTCCTAGTCCTTGTCCTAGTCCTTGTCCTAGTCCTTGTCCTAGTCCTTGTCCTAGTCCATCTTGTCCTAGTCCTTGTCCTAGTCCTTGTCCTAGTCCTTGTCCTAGTCCTTGTCCTAGTCCTTGTCCTAGTCCTTGTCCTAGTCCTTGTCCTAGTCCTTGTCCTAGTCCTTGTCCTAGTCCTTGTCCTAGTCCTTGTCCTAGTCCTTGTCCTAGTCCTTGTCCTAGTCCTTGTCCTAGTCCTTGTCCTAGTCCTTGTCCTAGTCCTTGTCCTAGTCCTTGTCCTAGTCCTTGTCCTAGTCCTTGTCCTAGTCCTTGTCCTAGTCCTTGTCCTAGTCCTTGTCCTAGTCCTTGTCCTAGTCCTTGTCCTAGTCCTTGTCCTAGTCCTTGTCCTAGTCCTTGTCCTAGTCCTTGTCCTAGTCCTTGTCCTAGTCCTTGTCCTAGTCCTTGTCCTAGTCCTTGTCCTAGTCCTTGTCCTAGTCCTTGTCCTAGTTCTTGTCCTAGTCCTTGTCCTAGTTCTTGTCCTAGTCCTTGTCCTCATCCTTGTCGTAGTCCTTGTCCTTGTTCAAATTCTAGTCCCAACTTTTTTTTAGAATCAATATCCCAAACAAGCTTAAGATCCATTGCCTTAGAAAATTATCGCACGCTCGGTGGTCAATTCCTCCAGCCTCTTTATCAGGGCAGGTTCTTCCGGATCGTTCAAAAGCTGTATGATGTTACAATTTTTCATATCGCCCCACTAACTGGCCACAGGCTTAGGAAGTGCGACCACATATGTAAGCATATGCCCGAGATCCTGGATAGGTTGAAACGCGCCTTGGAAAAAACATTTCTGAAGCCAAATTCGAACCCATCTTTGCGATATCGATTTTCTTGCTCTCACAGACTCGGAACGAAAGTAAAAATATTGCCCAACCGCCCACGGCGAATTGGAGGACGATCCGAAAGGCGGGAGTAATTATATCTTACGACAGGGAACAGCACCCTCTGAACCAATTCAATTCCTGATCCCTGCGAAGACTGTTGCAACAACTTCTCGCTCCCTTTAGAAATCAAAGCGGTTCTCCTGTGGGAAGATTTGCGATTTGTTTGCCTTTGCGTGCCTATCGGATTCGATATAAATCGAGCTTTTCTGCAGATCAATGAATTGTGGAACCGATCCTGCACGGGCAAGTGATCCGAGTTGATCCAGTCGGTCAATCGTGGGTGGAGTTTGGACGCACCCTTTTGGTTAGGAAATTGATTTTATTAGTTCTGTTTCGGTGCGTTTTTGTTATCGCTCTGGGAAACACAGTTCTTGTGCGGGCTTATTTCGAGATCAATTTCGAGATATAATGGGAGATATTTTGGGTTCATTGTTTCGTAAATATTGGATGAAATGGTTCAATATAGAATATGTTATTTCAGGAAAATTTTGAACCAGTTTGAGCTTCAGTCACGCTGTCGTTTTTTGGAACCTGTAAAAAGAAAAAAAAATAGCACGTCTGAAAAATTGCCACATTATGAAGAAGACTCCCCTATCAAAAGCGAAATAAACAAAAAAAAATCGATCGGAGGTCTACAAAATTTTTTTTTGAAGATTTGTGGACAAAATACACGAGCAAATTCTTATAATTTTCACCAATATTTTCACTTAAAATTTTATCAAAAAGTTTTTAATAACGATAGAAATTTCAAAGTTAAAATTAAAAAAATAGAATTTGCTGTAGATTACTTCTATGAGATCTACATACAGTTTTCATCAGTTAGGATCTCGTAGTAAAAAAATGAAATTTTGTGAACGTATATTTGTATGAAGTTTTCAGTTTCAAGTTTACCGAGTTGCTGCACGTGCTTAAGTCGTAGCGGGGCTTTTTGTATCGAGAAGTGACTCTCCGTTACTCTAAGTATTCGACCACGAGAATTAAGGAACCAAAATCTGCAGCTCTATATTCTCATCCGGCTCCAGCCAACAGCGCTCTAATAAGAATTTTTAGAATTTTTAACCTTTAACTTTGACATTTTCAGAGTTGGTTACCAGAGGATAAATGGTTTAATCCAAAAAAATATATTGCTTTGGAGTTCATGTAAGCCGTAGTTAAAAAAACTTTTCGTTGGAACATCGAGAAAAAATTTTTGTTCTAAAACGCGTAGTTTTCATTTTACCTCTTGTTAAAACTATTTTAGAGAATGAAGAATTGTTTTAAAAATAAAATACGATTACAAAACTCATGTTTTTTTCAACATTTCGTAATTATTGGACTTTGTATACGTAGAAGGTTTGAAATTACTACATTTTTTTTTAAAGTTGGCTATTTCAAGATATTTTTTTGGAATTGAAATGTTGTCAATTTTTTGTAATCTTGGAAACTTCTGGAAACTCTGCTGATTGTTACAAAGCAAATTCAACTGCTCTAATTCCATACGAATTTTCTTGCTGAAATCCGATACGATCCGATTCGAGACCCATAACACCTGAGTCAAAACAGCACCAAACGAAACCGCACAATAACCAAAAACCCCCAGCTTGCAAGGGAAGGTATGAAATTTTCACACTTCTTATAGTTGCTAGAGGCTGGTCGATACAGCGCCCGCATCCATCATTACTCTAATATCTCGCACCACTTACCCTCCGATGCTAAACACCCACTCCACTGCTTAACTCACTATCTATCTGGCTCCTTTTGCTGAACTCGACATTACGCTTCATCGAACCGCCTGATTCAACCGACTAAAATATAGGAATTGTTCAATCTACTTTACACCACTGTACCGATTTTGCATCAATAAAGGACAATTTTCGCTTGGCTTTTTTGTTTTCGACCTCCGATCTTATAAAAAAAAAAACATCAACATCTTCCGTCTCGCACCCGCCTTCGAGGATTCAACGACAGAACATCAACAAACTTTCGTCTCGCTCAAGCCAACGAGGGCAAGGTAACGTCATTTTGTCCGACCGCTAGCAGAGGCTACGTCGAAAAGTCACAAAGCAACGCCATCTGAACATCACATTGGGTGTGCCATGACTTTCGGCGGAGAATTCGTTCAATGTGGAGTTTTTTGTTCCATCGTTGTCTGTGTAAAATGCTCTGGTATTCACGATAATTCTCGCTCGGACATTCGTAAGAGTAAGATGTCCACTCTTGGATGTGCTAAAGCTGTAAAATGATGGTATCTAAAGCCCGCTTTTCCAACGCTTTAGTATCTACTAACGTGTTATTAGCAAACACCTTGCTTGATTACTTGAAAGAATCTCTTAAAAATGAGATCCGTGAGAGTATTCTTCAATTCTTAAGAAGTTCGAAATGAACTCCGAGTAAATCATCTTGCGATGAACGTTTGCGCAGCTGTCATCTGTGAGTTCAGCCGTTGTTTCATCTGCCCATCGTCAGCACGCTTTCGTTTGTATCCTTCAAAGTTGGTGTTTCGCTCGATTCGAAGGACAAGGCGTTGTCGTCGGAAATTTGACCAGCAGGAATCCGTTTCCAGCAGTTTGTCGATAATTCGCCTGAGAGTTTTTTACCCATTCCGAAGCAGCCACGACTCGATTTCAAACCGAACCAACAGACACCCTTTGCAACGCCAATTTGAATGGTCAACTGAACGTTGATAACCGTCACTTTGCCGAATTAGAATGAAGGTGGTATGCGTACAAAAACCAATCCATTTCTGCTCGCGCTTTCTTCTTGTGAATACGACGGTGTCATGATCACAGAAACTTGGTTGAATGATGACATAGCAAGCTCTCAATTAGCTTTAAACTACAGTATTTACCGCAATGATAGAAATTCGAACACAAGTCAGCTGACACGAGATGGAGACATCAATACGCAGTAAGGCATGGTATCGATGCAGTCTCTGTAGCATTACCTGAATGTGATCATTTGTTTGTTTGTTTGTTTGTTTGTTTATTACAGTAGCGTACGGTCTTCACCTTTTTAATTACTACATACGGTTTTCTAGTTCTGATTTCTTCACTTCTTAAATTTACGAACTTTTTCCTCAACAAATTACTAACAATTATTCCAAAAATGTAGGCATTCCCTCTTAAAAATTGCTTCTGACGTTTGACGCTTTAAGTAAGCTGGTAATCTATTCCAGTTAACCACGCCTCTGACGAAAAAGGAGTTAGCAAAAATGGTTGTGCGATTTTCTGGGACTACTAAGTTTTGCCGTCGGCGCCCTTGCAGCTGGGAAACTTTGTCGAACAATGTTGGAGGATAGCGGGTTCTTATGATTTTGTGCAGGAACATACAGGATCGGAAAGCATACAGTTGCTGAAGAGAGCATCCTATGAGGTTTTTATGCAGATGATTGACCGAGTCAAAGCGGTTCAGCCCATAAACATAGCGCACGCAAGCAACCATAGATTTTTCCACATTGTTGGGCAACCAGACGATTCCACTGCATGTCGTTTTGAAACACATAGCCTAGATTGTTGACACGGTCTTCCCAAGAGATCGTTTCTCCTTCCATAAACAGGTTATCAATCACAGTGTTGTTGTCTAAGCGTCGTTTCGAAATCAGCATAGCTTTGCTCTTGCTCTGATTGATCAAGAGTCCATTCCTGTTACACCATACGGCAATTCTTTCCAGATCTTGATTCATCAAATGAACTAAAACATTAGTAGGTTCACCGGTTGGAGTTATGTATAATTGGACATCATCTGCATACATCTGGATTGAGCAAGACTTTAGAGCATTTAGAGCAAATCATTGTGCGAATCAAGGATCAATACCGTTTCGTCTACTTGTGATGTGTTTACTTTAGACTTAATAGCGAAACTCGTCAAGATATTATCGTCGTAGCCGGAGATTATAACCTACCGAGCTTAAACTGGAGTAACAGGCAGTAACTGCGTGTACAATTGCATCTGGTTGCTCTCTCGTTAACGCTTATGGCTGAATTCTCGACCTAATATGCTTGAATAGATCAGATCTTGCAGAAATTGTAAACCCCCCACACGCTTTTGACGTAGAATTACGTCTTACGGCAACACTATAGGGGTGCAAATTGAAATTCGCGAACGAACTACGCGTCACGAAAACTTTCCAACTTAAGGACCTTTCCGAATAACATTTTGTATTGGCTGTGTGTTGGTACACCAATACCAATAAAGCGCAAATACGGATTGGTACTCGGAAAGTTATTAATACAACTGCCGAGCTGTGGCCTAGCTTCAGTCGTGTTCAAACTTTTAAGAAGAGCTGTTCGTGGCTGTCCCGGGTCTGGACACCACTTCCCCGGTCAAGGCCAAGCATCCGAAGCGTCTAATAAAGCCTGCTGTAGGAAAGAAAAGGTCAAAAGCCCACAAAACCACATCAACAAAGCCCAAGTTCAAAATTTTCTACATCTATGGGGTCAGCCAGCAACTTATCAAAAGCCAGAGTTGCTTTTGGAAACATTTTTATTTTTAATTTTCATGTCTCGGCAACGCGGCTCCGGCAAACCATCCAGGTTTCTGCGGAGGGTGGCCCAGGAAAACCTCCCGTGACTCCGGCGTATCTTTTGGATGCTCAAGCTGTTTTTCCGTCCCCTTCCGTGTGGTCGCGGCATTGTGCTACGCTATCTGCTTATGAGACTAGATACTTTATCTCAGCCTAAAAATCAAGAGATTTTGCAAAAAAAGGGACCACTCTAACCAGCTGCAGCTAAATTTATAGTGAAAACAAAGCCTCTGTCAGCCATCCGAAAGTGCTTGCATGCTCGGAATCAACAAAAATCGCCGCTTACTGTGACCATACAGGAGAGTGCCCAACAACCGAATGGAGTTCGCGCGCCGCAGTGGCTGGCTTTTTATAACTTTCCAACTTGTGGAACATGATGGATTTTTTGCTCGCTTGCATGGGTTTTTGGTTGCAGTCGCAAAGGTTTTTTTTTTGTTTCCCTCTTTTTCCCCTATCCTTCTATCATAACATGGACTGAGGGTCTACTGACAGTTAATAAGATTTTTGGAATCATAATTCTTTTCAAACTACTTTCATATTCAATTCCAAAAAGCTGATAACTGTCAGTTGACTCTCAATAGTCCGTGTAAATATAGAAATATAGGGGTACATACGGGAAAAACAAAAAAAAGCCTTGGTGACTGCAACCAAAAACCTCTGCAAACGAGCAGAAAATCATGTTCCACAAGTTGGAAAGCAATAAAAAGCCAGCCACTGCGGCGCGCGAACTCCATTCGTTTGTTGGGCTCTCTCCTAAATGGTCACAGGCGATTTTTGTTAAATGCGAGTGTGCGTCGAAGGAACTCTCGGATGGCTGATGGACGCTTTGTTTTTACTTTAAATAAAGTTGAAGCTGGTAGAAGTCCCTTTTCTTTCCTAGTCTCTTGAATTTTTTGACTGATAATATAGTCCCACGGGCGTTTCTTTCTGCAGTGACCACACGGGAGGATGCCTACAGAACGCATGAAACCCGCGCTTTGCATTCTCTGGCTTTTTAAAACCTTCTATTCTATTTTATACCTGGCTATTCTGGTTGTTTTGCAAGTTTTTTTTTTTGTTTTTTCCATTTTCCTCTATTCTCTTGTGTAAAGTGAAAGCAGGGAGAGAATTTGATGCAGCTTGATTAATGGACAGAATGTTGTTTCAACATGACATGACAAAATGACAAAACGGCATGCAGGAAACAAAATGGCGAAAATATTCATGAGACGGTCAGAAGAGGACGAAAAACAAAAATTTCGGCCTATATAGAACAGAAATGACAAATACATTCGTAATTCTACGATGACGGTCGTGTAAAAAACAACCTCTTCAACTTTTTTAAACACATATCGACATCATCACCCTTCAATTTTATTGTTTGGCAATCCTTACGAAGTTAGCAAAAAATAATTGGATCTCGACATTTGCCAATCTGGATATCGACAGCGCACCTTCTATGGCCACCTTTGAGGTATACTACGTGAGTGCACCCCTTCCAGACGACCAAACCAACATAAGCCGTTTAAGCTCCCTTGGTGGAACTCGGAACTCCGTAGAAGCCGCAACCCAGTTTGGAAAGCCCGGAAACGGTACTTCAAGGATAAAACTGATTGAAACAAGACAATCCTATCTGGTTTAGAAGTTGAGTATTCAACCCTTTGAAACACTGCCTTTAAACGATACATATTAAACATTGAACGCAACGTTAAGCAAGATCCATCGAGTTTTTGGAAATTTATGAACAGCCGCCGCCTCAAAAATACGGTTCCATTTTCTGTATCGTTTCATGGACGCACCTCGAGTAGCATCAGGGAATCAGCTGATTTATTTTCTGAATTCTTCAGCAGCGTTGTTTGCTCGTTGAATCCTGATTGCGCTAATACCTTTTTTGGAACTCTGCCGAACTATGACATCAGGCTATCGCAACCTCTATTCACCAATCAGGAAGTGCTAAACGTTCGCAGTACGCTCGATCCATCGAAAGGTCCAGGTCCAGATAGAATTCCATCGTCATTTGTTTCGAGATCAAGTGTTCCTCTTGCAATACCGCTTTGTTTAATTTTCAAACGATCGGGGTGTTTTCTTAGCCATTGGAAAATCGCTTCTTTATCGCCGATTGATAAGTCAGGGAATGCGCATCGAGTGCAGAACTACCGGCCAAATTCATCCTCTGATGTTTTTCAAGAGTGCTTGAAGTTTTGATGTACGAAAGGCACTATTCAGCAGCTACTCCGATACGTTGATCAACTTGATGTACTATGCTAGTGACCTGCATGCTGCAACTGATAAAAACTGCAAGTGGACTCAATATACGTCAACTTTGCCAAGGCCTTCGACAAAGTACCTCATATGGTCTTGATGGATTAAATTAAACGCTATGGTTTCCCTGAATTAGTAAGCAAATGTTTGCACTCTTACCTGCTTAATCGTCAAGGCTTCGTATATGTCCGTGGAATTCACTCCACTATGTTTAATATGCCGTCTGGTGTTCTGCAAGGTAGTCCCTTAGGACCACTAATCTAGCAACCTTCCTTCAAGCTCCAAAACTACTGTTTGCAGATGATTTGAAAATCTACCGGATCGTTGACTCAAGAGTGCACTGCGCTGCGCTTCAAGAATACATTAACAGACTACTCCCATGGTGTGGAAAAGATGGTGTTGGGTAAGTACCTTGCCTCGATATCCGATGATTGAAGTGGACTGTATGGTTCCAGGATGTCTTGCCTGGGTGACCGATGTTGGGTGTGGGTTATGCCTTGGTTCCTTGGGGTTGAATCCGTTGCAGGATGGATTCGGATGAAGTAGGATACGGAGTTGTTCTCAACTTCCTACTGTTCCCTAGGTTGGACGTTCCAGACGCACATTAACTGGACACACTTTTTATAAAACTCGACGCTAGTGATAAGACATTTATTCGACTTAAACTACATAATTGTATTTAACGAACCAAAAACCATTAACTGACATCTATTGGTTGGTTGCTTGGTGCCTTCCGATATGTACTGAAGGGCCAGCTCAAATTGACCTCTTGAGCAGGCCGGGTTAATCCGATCGCCGTCAGATTGTGGTGTTGTTGGGGTGATTTTCAGGGGAGTAGGAGAGGGTATTGCTGTTGCCATCTGTTCCTGCTGTGGTGGTAATGTCTGGTGTTGATTCTCTCGCTGCTCGTCTCTCGTATTCCATCGCTCTGTGACCATCTCTCGCTATGTCGTTGCCCATCTCTCTGTGCCGATCGTGTACGCTCTTTTCTTGCATGCCTATCATCGTCTTGACAATCGGGGGTACACAGATGTATTTTTGGGTACCAGTTGTAATATACACATGGGATAAAAGTTAAAGCCGATAAGTGCAAGCCTACATCAGCTTTTTTAGAACCAGAAACTCTTTGGTTGTTATTATTAAGGATCTTGGAGTAGCCTTTGATCAGAAGCTCTCGTTTAATCAGCATATCGCGACAGCAACAGCTAATACCTGCGCTTTGTTTGGATTCCTGCGACGAAATACTTTGAGCTTTGAGGTCCCATACGCTTTCAAGACAGTGTTCTGCTCTTTGGTGCGAAGTGTTTCGGAATATGCGGCACCCTTACACTCTGTCCATATCGAACGAATCGAACGAATTCTGAGAAAATTTCTTCGTTATGCGTTGCGTCGACTGCCCTGGCGAGACCCCGTAAGGCTACCGCCCTACCTACAAAGGTGTGCTCTTTTGTCTATAATGTCTCTTAGCCAAAAAAGAACATATTTGCAGCGAATATTCGTATACGATAACCTGAAAAACTCGCTTGACTCTCCACAATTGCTCCAAAGCTTGAGTTTTCACGCCGATCGCGTAACCATACCAGCTTTTGGCTACCTAGAAGCAGAACAGTTTTTGGACAAAACCACCCGCTTAATCGATGTCGTCAAGTCTTCAACGATGTGTCACACTGGTTTGACTTCAATGTATCCAAATCAACGTTTTAATATGCAATCCGTAACGTTGCCTAGCTTTAACATGGTTTTAATTTAAACATAAGTTTTAATACTCGGGGGTCTATATGGCAGCAGGCACGACCTAAATAAAAAAAAAATAAATAAAATCAAGAAATGAGTTCATCAGGAAAGGTTAAACTGACAGATAAATTTCAGAAAATGAGAAAACTTCTTATTTTGATAGGAATATTGACTGAATTTAAAAAAAAACACGAAGATCCCGTTCATATATGAAAAAAGGATTTTTAAGAACCATCGCTTAAAAGGTCAAAAGAAAGTGAACTAACCATGCCTTAAAAAATTATAACTAATCATGCTACAGCCTTAAAAAAGGTTGAATCCATGTTAGAGTTAATTTTTTTTCCTATTTTTCATCAACCAAATTCATTAATAAATCTTGACCTCCCAAAAAAAAATCATTGACCACATTTCAGTATAGTGAAGATACCATAGCGAGCGATAACATCTCTTAATCTCAATCATTTTACCCCGCTCTCGATTGTACCAAGAGCCCTAGATGCTACCACTCGATCATTGGAATTAATCTTCAATTAATCTCTTCCAGTTATGCTGCGTGTTTCCACCCATAAATTCAACCACACCCACCCGCACATGAGTGGAGTGCATATCAAATGAATGCGTTCGGTTTGGGTTGCATGTATTATGGGCAACTCTATAAGATGGTTCTCTAGAGCTATGAAGATTTCGATTCCCACGCCACTCCAAAGCAAATCGTCCTGCCCCGGGCTGTATTTCCGGAACAGGTTCCTCTCTGGCGGATCCCTATCGTTCATTGGGCTTTTCTCACCTTTCTATGGGATCAGGACAGTGGTTTCAAAGTGTATTTAGTTGAATGAAGGTTTTAACAAAGAATCCAAGAGAAAACTCCTTACAGTCAAATACGAAAAATTACAAGGAAAATTTGTGTTATATGTAGTTGGCTAAAAACCAGTTTTATTTTTCAATATAAAAATTTGAATTTTTTCATAAAATTTCATAAAAATTAAAATTATGAAGACAATTTACCACAATGCATCCTCCCAAATGGTAAAGAAATCGAGAACAAGTTACCCGATCTGGTTGAATCTGTTACCGACTTTCAACCCAGACACTTCTTTCGAAGTTCTACTTGCAACCAAAGATAGGTGATTTCAAACAAATTTGTCCCACCGGCCGGGCCCTGTCATGATATCATACTTTAATGTTTAATCATTTACCTCCGCGATCGTTTTCGGAGGAAGATGAAGGCTTAATGGATCGAGGCTTTCAACGATACGCAACAAAAACGACGACGACGACGAAGACGATTGCATTGGGCTGCACTGCAACTATGACATCTCGAAGCCAGATTTGTGCCCGATCGGGGCCCAGATAATTAATTTTCAGCCGGGTGCGTTATGAAAAATGAAACTTCACACTTGGCTTTAATCGATCGTATTAATTTTGAACTGAGATGCGAGAGAAACTTGGTCTAGGACAGCTAAATCATTTGAGAAAGCAAAAAACCGTTCGTAGGAAAAAAAAAAGAAACTATTTATTGAAATCGATCTAGAATCCTTATAAGAAATTTAAAAAATAGTTCAGAATTGAGATAAAAGAGCTGACGTTCAGAGTTCAGATTCAATATAAGGTTTTTTATCCATCAAGCTCAAACTCCATAAATTACTCGATATTATTGCATTTTAAAAGCAGTTAATGTAAGCCACTATTCTTTGGCTCCATTAAATCTATCATGATTTGAAAATCTATTCCATTTGAACTATTCTCCCATCGTCAATGAATATTGGGAGCTGAGTCCAGTTTAACGACCCAAAAGACCCCCAGATCTGGTCCGGTAGCTTCCAAGAAACTGGACAAAGACAAATCACTCCCCAGAAAGCGATTTTAATTGGTATTACTTCCATACTGTCACCACCTTCTCCCGGTTTTTATGCTCACGAAAAAAAGAGTGCCCCTTCCAAGGTAATAAATCTCGTTTGAAAAAGCCCCACATAAACCATCATTGCTGGAATCGATCCACCCATTTATCCATCCATTGATCTCCGACTAGCAGTTGAAGGAGAGGC
>NC_073692.1:307768059-307782651 GCF_029784155.1 Uranotaenia lowii | reverse complement strand
TTTTTACTTTAGCCTGAATCTTCCTTGTAGAAATCCTGTTCAACGATACTTTAGAGTGCCAGAAACATTGAACTGGTACATCCGTTTTTTAGTCGAAAAGAGGATAAAGTTCTTTCCTGTTTTCATTGGCAGCCGAGAAAGGATCTTGGGTGGTGGTTTGATGAGTTGATGGTTCATAATTGATGACATCTCAGCTGAGTTGACGTGTTTTTCTTCAATTTCACGTGATAAACAGAAGTCCTATCATTCATCACTAGTTCTAAGCAGGATGAAGTGTTGAGAAACAGGATTTGTCTGAAGTATGGGAAAAATGTGTAGAACCAAATTTTAAGCTTATAGAATGAGAGATAATGTGCTCAATTATTTTTAGATTGAGTGTAAGCTGGAAGCGTTGAAATAATAGTAACATTTACATAACATTTGAGGCTCTTTAAATTATACGTTTTCTTCTCAAGGTCAAGATGACCCAATCCAGCTCACATTTTCACCACAAATTCAAATTTCTTCTTCTCAAAGTTCTAGCTTTGATCTTTCCAGCTATCAATGCTTTAATATCTTCAGGTGGAATGCTAAAAATTAAATAAGGAAACACCATATCAGCGAAACTAGAAATCAAACACAATGTGTGGCAAGGATTGTGGGTTCAGGACTACTTATGAGTTTTGTAAAACTTCAATACACTTAAGCATCAGCCAAATTTCTAAACGATTTGGATGAAAAATAGTCAGGTTTTCAAAGTGTTCTTTTCCCCAAAAAATCTAAACAGAAAATATGCAACAGTTTTGTTCTTCTACGGTAGATTATCCTCAACCGATACTGACTGCTTTTGTTTGTCGAGACCTTTCGAATCGTATAAAGTTCATCTACGAACACGCAGAGAATAAAATAGTCCAGTCTTTTTTCAAGAGATTCTAGTTTAGAGTTTTATTTTATGTCTGGATTTTGTTCAGATTTTCCCAGATATAGTCCGAATTTCACAAGGTTTTTTGGCGTTGATACGTGAAATTCTGGAATGCTGAATATGATATATAATTAATGTGACCTTCACTATTCACATAAACTTTTTTGAGGCGTAGAAAGGGAGCGGATTGAAACCATTGTTCAGAATCATAGTAGTTTTTTTTTTCTCATCACCTGTCTGTTGAGCTAACTGCTCTAACTGTGCCCATAAAATATGCATATTCATTATTTTGTTCATACTGATTCTGCTAAGACCGATGCAGATTATTGAGATTTCCTTCTTCTAACACAAAAATAGCTTTAGCGATATTAAAATATATTGGTTTGTCTTAACACATTGTAGATCAAATACGAGATATCTCGTTTTTCAGCTTATCAATAGTGTGTTACTCTACACCCAAAGAAGAGGTTGCAAAATTTTAATGCCGCTCGGTGTTAACCCTATGCCAAAAATGTACCACAGATTATATGTTTGGAAAAGCTCTAAAAGTCTCGAGCTTCGAAGGAAATTTTTTGAGATTTTAATTCCATTGGATAATTTATTCCAAAAATAAAAAAAGAATGGCGTTGGTTGTCTGCCGTTTGGTAGGTGTTTTTTCTCAACCTCCTTTGTCTTTTAAAGGAATGATATGGGAAAGGGATGGGAATAGGAACATGAATAGGAATAGGAATAGGAATAGGAATAGGAATAGGAATAGGAATAGGAATAGGAATAGGAATAGGAATAGGAATAGGAATAGGAATAGGAATAGGAATAGGAATAGGAATAGGAATAGGAATAGGAATAGGAATAGGAATAGGAATAGGAATAGGAATAGGAATAGGAATAGGAATAGGAATAGGAATAGGAATAGGAATAGGAATAGGAATAGGAATAGGAATAGGAATAGGAATAGGAATAGGAATAGGAATAGGAATAGGAATAGGAATAGGAATAGGAATAGGAATAGGAATAGGAATAGGAATAGGAATAGGAATAGGAATAGGAATAGGAATAGGAATAGGAATAGGAATAGGAATAGGAATAGGAATAGGAATAGGAATAGGAATAGGAATAGGAATAGGAATAGGAATAGGAATAGGAATAGGAATAGGAATAGGAATAGGAATAGGAATAGGAATAGGAATAGGAAATAGGAATAGGAATAGGAATAGGAATAGGAATAGGAATAGGAATAGGAATAGGAATAGGAATAGGAATAGAAATAGGAATAGGAATAGGAATAGGAATAGGAATAGGAATAGGAATAGGAATAGGAATAGGAATAGGAATAGGAATAGGAATAGGAATAGGAATAGGAATAGGAATAGGAATAGGAATAGGAATAGGAATAGGAATAGGAATAGGAATAGGAATAGGAATAGGAATAGGAATAGGAATAGGAATAGGAATAGGAATAGGAATAGGAATAGGAATAGGAATAGGAATAGGAATAGGAATAGGAATAGGAATAGGAATAGGAATAGGAATAGGAATAGGAATAGGAATAGGAATAGGAATAGGAATAGGAATAGGAATAGGAATAGGAATAGGAATAGGAATAGGAATAGGAATAGGAATAGGAATAGGAATAGGAATAGGAATAGGAATAGGAATAGGAATAGGAATAGGAATAGGAATAGGAATAGGAATAGGAATAGGAATAGGAATAGGAATAGGAATAGGAATAGGAATAGGAATAGGAATAGGAATAGGAATAGGAATAGGAATAGGAATAGGAATAGGAATAGGAATAGGAATAGGAATAGGAATAGGAATAGGAATAGGAATAGGAATAGGAATAGGAATAGGAATAGGAATAGGAATAGGAATAGGAATAGGAATAGGAATAGGAATAGGAATAGGAATAGGAATAGGAATAGGAATAGGAATAGGAATAGGAATAGGAATAGGAATAGGTATAGGAATAGGTATAGGAATAGGAATAGGAATAGGAATAGGAATAGGAATAGGTATAGGAATAGGAATAGGAATAGGAATAGGAATAGGAATAGGAATAGGAATAGGAATAGGAATAGGAATAGGAATAGGAATAGGAATAGGAATAGGAATAGGAATAGGAATAGGAATAGGAATAGGAATAGGAATAGGAATAGGAATAGGAATAGGAATAGGAATAGGAATAGGAATAGGAATAGGAATAGGAATAGGAATAGGAATAGGAATAGGAATAGGAATAGGAATAGGAATAGGAATAGGAATAGGAATAGGAATAGGAATAGGAATAGGAATAGGAATAGGAATAGGAATAGGAATAGGAATAGGAATAGGAATAGGAATAGGAATAGGAATAGGAATAGGAATAGGAATAGGAATAGGAATAGGAATAGGAATAGGAATAGGAATAGGAATAGGAATAGGAATAGGAATAGGAATAGGAATAGGAATAGGAATAGGAATAGGAATAGGAATAGGAATAGGAATAGGAATAGGAATAGGAATAGGAATAGGAATAGGAATAGGAATAGGAATAGGAATAGGAATAGGAATAGGAATAGGAATAGGAATAGGAATAGGAATAGGAATAGGAATAGGAATAGGAATAGGAATAGGAATAGGAATAGGAATAGGAATAGGAATAGGAATAGGAATAGGAATAGGAATAGGAATAGGAATAGGAATAGGAATAGGAATAGGAATAGGAATAGGAATAGGAATAGGAATAGGAATAGGAATAGGAATAGGAATAGGAATAGGAATAGGAATAGGAATAGGAATAGGAATAGGAATAGGAATAGGAATAGGTATAGGAATAGGAATAGGAATAGGAATAGGAATAGGAATAGGTATAGGAATAGGAATAGGAATAGGAATAGGAATAGGAATAGGAATAGGAATAGGAATAGGAATAGGAATAGGAATAGGAATAGGAATAGGAATAGGAATAGGAATAGGAATAGGAATAGGAATAGGAATAGGAATAGGAATAGGAATAGGAATAGGAATGAGAATTCCCATGAAATGAGAATGGGAATGGGAATGAGAATTCCCATGAAATGAGAATGGGAATGTGAATGGGAATGGGAATGTGAATGGGAATGGGAATGAGAATGGGAATGGGAATTGCAATGGGAATGGGAATGGGAATGGGAATGGGAATGGGAATGGGAATGGGAATGGGAATGGGAATGGGAATGGGAATGGGAATGGGAATGGGAATGGGAATGGGAATGGGAATGGGAATGGGAATGGGAATGGGAATGGGAATGGGAATGGGAATGGGAATGGGAATGGGAATGGGAATGGGAATGGGAATGGGAATGGGAATGGGAATGGGAATGGGAATGGGAATGGGAATGGGAATGGGAATGGGAATGGGAATGGGAATGGGAATGGGAATGGGAATGGGAATGGGAATAGGCAACGAGAGACTGTTTCCTATTGGCGGTTTACATACACACGCACAGCTGCTTACTGCAGGACATCCTAGTCGGTAGTTGTTTGCTGGGGGTGGAAACAAAGAATTTTTTTTAAATGCCGGTTTACATACTCACACAGCGCTCGGTTCATCATTCGACAATACCCTTGATGGCTGATTGTTTACATCCTGCTTTGTCTTGTTATGGGGGGATAAGTATGTTTGATTTGGTTTCATTCAGACATATGCAATGCGGTTGCGCTGGGACGACAACGCCAGTTACTAGAAAGCTTGTTAGTGCCGGTCCGGCATATAATCTTATGCCGATAATTCCTCCTCCAAGAAAAGTCATTATTGAAGTAGAGTATGAATTATGGGTGTTAGAAGCACAACTCAAATGTCATGAATTTGAAAATGAAAGTTTATTCTACAAAATTAATTACGACAATTTAAATTTCTCAAATTGTTCTTTTCACCGTGATAAAACGTTAATTAACGAAAGTCCCGTCTATGTTGAACTTTAAAAATACAAACACTTGTTATTTTGTTCAGATAAATGATGCGATTAATTTCACATTCGAAAAGAAATTTACCGGAAAGTTACAAATTCTCACTGCTCAAAAAAAGTTTCTCAATAACAATGCAATTCAAAAATATCATTTTACTAATATCAATGCACTTGGCACCCCTGAATATCCTAAAAAATTGAAACACGAATATCTGTGTATCGTTTTTCCACAGGGCGCCCTTCTCAAAAATCTATTCTGTTTTCCCATGGTTTGAGGTTAGGGCTGACGCCACTTGTTAAGGTGGTGTTCGTGTAGAACTATCAATATATCCTAATAGCTTTCTTGCTCGGCCTTTGGCAACCAGGTTCTATTCCAGCGCTCTTTTGGGTTGTTAGCTAGCATGATACGACATTTCTCCTTCACGCTTACACAATTTACTGCATTACTGCATTACTATTTGCTGCAGTGACCCTTCCACCAAATTAGATGCGAATGCGAATCGATACTTAATTTTTTTGTGATTTGGTTTAATGAGAAATTAGTGACTTGAGAGGACGTTTGAAAAAAAAAATAGAAATCATTTTCTTGTGATTTTCCAAACCAACTTTTGTACGTTTGAATTTGTATGTTTTCAAACAAGAAATTGATAATTTTTTCACCTCACAATTCAAATCTTTTAGATTTCACGATCCCTACCGATTGGATCGGACACATTTGCGCTTCGCTAACTGACCATTTGCGCCTGCGTTTTATCGGAAATTAATCTTTGCGCACGATCTTAACGACAGGTGCCGCTCAGGTTGCTCCTCCTACCCCAAACCATTACAAAATACGCAAATAAAACACCGTAAAAGTTAAACGATTCACCCGATGGTCTGTCTGGTGTGGTTTTAAATTTTTGGAATCGATTCAACCGAAATTGGAGAATCAAATTTTACGACCCACCGGCCAAAATCTTTGGCGGCGGTCCGAAAACCAATGGGAAAGTTTGGTGTGCTTTCTTTGAGTTGGGCGTCTTTTGCCGGGAGGATGCGACTGCTAATTATACCCCAATTGAAGAGGAGTCTTCTCGAAAGGAAGTCTCCGATGATGGCTCATCTCAAAAGTTAAAATTCTGTGAAATTTGAAGAAGCGAATGATTCGGGACAAACGGTCAGCCGACTGCTCGGTACCTCCCAGGATTTCGCTCGTTGACAATTTGCATAACGGGCACTTCATATCGGATTGTCATTACGGTTTCGCTTTTTGATTTTTTTTTCGAAACCACATTCGGTGGTTGTTGATCGCAAAACAAATAATTGTGAGTGCGAGTCTTTCCATATAGTTGATTTTATGAGAACAATTTTTGGAGGATTTGTTTCCGAAATATAATGTTGTTATGAATACAAACGGAAGTCAAGGAATCAATTCGCATAATTTTATATTTATTTTCACCAAAAATGTGTACAGACGTCATATCGTTGAAATATTTTTTAAATTTATCGGTCGTCAAAGATTAAATCACTTTATAATACCACCTGACTGAATCATACAAAGTTAGTTAATTGAGCGGTTTTACCGCGGTTTAATATTGTGGCTAGTGTTGGAACTGTTAAAAAAATTGAAACAAGAGTTCGGAACAACTAGATTTCCATTTGGTGAATGACTGCAATCTAATCATGAAATAGAGAAAAAAAAAGACTGAACAAAATTTCATGGAAACCGTCGAAAAACAAAGGTTAAGTATGCAATATTTTCTCAAACATCGCTGATCCCGCAAAGGATGATAGCTCTCAAAAGGCGTGATAACCAAACACAAACACCTCTAGCTGGAGGTCAACACTTTATAGACCCATAAAACCCATCCAAATACTTAAGTAACAAGCCTCCAAACGAAGACCTCGTCTCGGTCAATAGGATGGGGTGGATAATTTCTCATTTAATTTTTTTTTTCTCTTACTTTTTGACGGATGGAACCTGATCATTCGCGGCCTAGTCGGCATCGTTTGGAAAAGAAAACAAAACCAAGAGGATAATTTAGCGCCAACAGATTAGATTTATCTGCCGTATGCAATCAGCGCCGCGGCACTCAGTCAAAAAAGTGTAGGAATACCGCGAAACACTTGCCCGGTTGAATCGCTCTCAAGATGCAACAACATGTGGTTCACTGCTGCTGGCTGCATAGTCAGAGCTAGAAACCATGTACGGATTACGCATCATAGTTCAGGAAGTACGTCGAGACGCAAAGAGTTTTCATGTTCCCATCAATCTTACCATATACCGGCAAATGGAGCTAGAGCCAGAGATGGTTGCCCAATGAATGCCGATAATTTCAAGTCGATCATAAACTTTATGGCTAGCGCTAGCGTAAGTGAGTACCTTCCTAACTGCATAAGGCAAAAGCCGCCTCCTCAAAGATGGCACCCGAAAGCGCGAATTTGATTGGATTTAATGACAAGAGCGCTGCTGATTAGATCTAACGATTGCGGGAGTGCGATGAGATGAACCTATCAATTCTAAGGGTAAATCAGATTGATGGCTTTATTAGTAAGGCGGGATGCCTTTGAATTGATTTCGCATGAAAAAATGTTGAACGCACAGCTTTAAAAATTATCTGAAGTTAAGAATGGTTTATAAAACACGTAACTTTTATAGACTGTTCCAGAAATTACCTGTGTGTTACCTTATGTTAACGGTCAATTGAATCGAATTTCTTTTAATTCTACTGTCTGCGTCCTTTTGTTTACACATCTCTGTAAGTGATAACTTCAAAAAAATGTATATATATATATAATTTGTGATTCAATTTAAAAATACGTGATCCTACTCGGGAGAAGAGAAAAAGTATCGTGCACAAGTGGTGTACTGTGAGTGCAATCTCATTGAAAAAATTGGCCAAAGAAGAGGATGTGAGGGTCGGAGCGGTACGGATAGCTGTTAAGAAATATGGTGAACATTGTACATTTGAAAATGAACCGAGGAGTCCTGATATCGTCAAAAAGGTCAGAAACCATCGGCTTCCGTTCCTGATGTGGCGAGAAAAGTCGGGACCTCGACGTCTAACGTGATGCGTTCTAGAGAGCAAATTGGGCTCAAGACGTACCGGAAGCAGAAAAATCTAAAAGAAACCCAAATTAAGCGGCATCTGTCAAACCAAGAGCCTGGAAACTTTATGATTCAATATTTTGCAAAAGTTCTGGGTGCATACTTAATCATGGACAATGGAATGTTTATGAAATTGGACTATAAAACCCGTCCTGGGCCACAATACTTCACTGTACGCATGGACAAGAATATCCTCGATACGAAGAAGGCCATTTTCACCGAAAAATTTGGCAAGAAGGTTTTGGTGGGTCAGGCGATTAGCGAATGCGGCAAAATATCTAGCCCGTACGTCACATCGGAAACAATGAACGTTCAGAACTATATCAAGGAATGCCTCCAGAAGCGTTTATTGCCGATGATCAAGCAGCATGATGGACCCGTCATATTTTGGCCCAGCATGGATCATCCAAAATATGGACGCACGGTTTATTATACCATAGCGCTCCTAGTTGTCGGATCTGGAAAGTTTTGACCGTATTTTGTTCGGAAATATTTTCTTCATCAGTGTTAAAAACTTCATAACGATTCGTGTTGTTCCAATAAAGTTACACGTAATGGAAACCGCGAGGCGAAAATTAATTTTGGACACCCACGTCAAAAATCGTGGTCTGGTTCAAAAATCGTGAAATCTGATTTTGGGCGGCTTCCTGGCCAAAAATTTTACAAAGCCGCTGGTCGGGGTAATGTTTCTTCAAGTTCGAATTCGATTTTGTCGATAAGTTTTCAAGAAAGTGTTTGATCTGGCAAGGTATTTGCAGCTGCGGACTAAAAACCCCGGTTTTTGTGAAAAACAAGACCATGGACTCCGAAATGTACAAGGAGGAGTGCCTTTAAAACTTTTTTTTTCGTACATTAGATCTCACAAAGGACCAGTAAAGTTTTCGCCAGATTTGGCATGCTGCCACTACAGCTAGGAGGTACTACAGTGGTATTGGGCCAACGGGTGGATTTAAGCGAAAAGGACATCAACCCACCCAACTGCCCTCAATTCCGCCCTATCGAAAAATGTTGGACAATTGTCAAGCAGAAGATGAAGAAGAATCGTAGGACGACTCGGGAAGCAACAGAGAAGAAGAGATTTTGGAACAAAATGACCGCTGAGAGCAGTTAATGGTCGCTGAGGTCAGTGAATAGGGTGTTCAAACTAAGATGGGTGGTTCTAGACGAAAAGTTCGAAATTTTTATTTCGTGTACATAGCTCCGAGATAGACCCTTTTTAATGCGTCCAGATTTTGCGTGATTCATGCTTTAAGGCTCCATCCATATTACAGTGTGCCAAATAAAATCAATAAAATTTAATAAAAATATTTTTTTTTTTTATTAATTTGAGAGTGTGGTTATAATTTCTGGGACAGTTTATAGTACCTGAATATTTGTTTTAATATTTATGCTTTTTCTTTCTTCTTTCACACAAGATCAGAACAATTTTCCTCTTGTTGCCTCACCGAGAAACTTATGACAGCGTTTCTATCTGGAAGGTTTGATTTCAACCAAAATAGATTATGATTTTTATGGAACTTTTTTAATACTTTTGAAGCTATGCAGGGAAATCGGTTGAATTTGGAAGCAGCCCTCTTTTCATATTAAGCCATTCACTGATTTGCAGCTTCCACAGGTCTTCAGTTTCCTGGAGTACTAGACCTATTTTTTTTCTCCTTGTTTAATTTAGAAAAATACAGGCGAGATTTGCCAATGAAAAGTTTCTAGCTGAAAATCAGCCAGGTGCCTGCTAAAGAGCTCGTTGTACTGTACAACTAGATTTTATTTGAAATATCTCCCCACTAGCAGTCTAAATATTTTGCGCACGGTTTGAGCACCGCATTTCATTTACGTTTCCGGTGGGCTTTTTTTCTACCTTCTAGAAATGAAGTCAGGCCTGTTATTTAGTCACCCAAATCAACCCGTCGAGAAAATTTACCGATTTTTTTAGTGTATGAGATTTTTTTAGTGTATGACAATGCCACGTTAGGACGTTTTGATCTTCTCATTATAAGCGCGCGGTAAAATTCGGTGAGTTGTACCGGTGCCAAGTGCATTGTACGTGTATGACAATGCCACGTTAGGACGTTTTGCTCTTCTCATTTTAAGCGCACGATAGAATTGTTCATTGTACGTATATGACAATGCCACGTTAGGACGTTTTTGCTCTTCTAGTTTGAAGCGCGCGATAATCTTCGGTGAGTTGCATCGGTGCTAAATGCATTGTACGTGTATGACATTACCACGTTAGGACGTATTTGCTCTAAATAAAAATGCGATGTACTCGATAGTGTGCGACGCAACGATCATTAAATATTTAACTTTGCTTTGATCATATCCCTTCCCAAAGGGAATCCAGATCTTATTTACCTTCCCCACTAACAAACCACCCTTCCTGTGACGACCGTGGAGATTTAGAGGTGTATTCGGTCTCTAGTAGCAACGGAAGTCGAACTAACTATCCTTCCCTTTCCCCGATGAACCGTGAGGACGTGGCCGGCGCCGTTATTGACCATATAAGATAAGGAACCTTCGGAACGTGTACACAGAAAATGGTAAGCTAATCCCAAGCCCCATTTATTTGGATCTATGTACAATTTTGATGGTTCTTGTTAATCACGGAGTAGCAACTACTGAAATGTACGGTTTATCTAAGCTCTCTAAGCTCTAAGCTCTAAATCAACCCGTCGAGAAAATTTACCCTTTTTATCACTTTCGTCATTAAAAATTTCGGATTGCAATTGATGAAACCTCTTAGCTTGGGTCAAATAGTTAATTTCCAGCAGGTTTTGGGATGCTCCTGATTTTTTCTCGATCCTGCCCAAAAAATTTTGCCAGAAAGTTTCAGTATTGAACGCTATCTCAAGAACCACTTAACAGATTGTTACCAAATTTTGTACATTGTACATTCCAGTACTAGGTAGCTTCACCAAAAATTTCATAAATTTTCATCGATGCGTTAATCAACAGCTAACAACGAGCTTGAATCAACGGTTGCTGGGAATAGCCGTACATCGAGCGTGTAACAAGCTCACTCCAAACATGATGACGTTTTTATTATGCGCTCTTTCATACATTCCATATAGAATAAACTTTAATCTTCGTTTTTCGCCATTTGCATAAAAAATTCAGTAAGGAACTAAAGTTGGTGATGAAACAATCGATTTCAGTAAAAAAAAACATATTGAATGAAGAGCTTGGAATCATTCCAAAAAACCGATTAACAGTAAAAATTTAATATTTTACTGTTAATCAACTCAAAACTTGCTTGTTGTTTGGTTCTTTAGGACTTTTTGATGTTTCTACTTGCAATATTTTCGAATTATAAGCTGTCCATATGCTTGGAAAAAGTTTCCAATAATAACATTTTCCACAAAACTTGAGATTTTTTCGCGGCAAACTAACATTTTAAACAGAAACGCACACCAAACCGTATTTTTATATGAAGCTCATAAATCTGGGAACTCAAACTTATGAATTTGAGGTCAGAGCATACAAGGTACTGGCTTGGAAAATATGTTTTATGGAAAAACTTAAGAATTCAATTCAAAGCTTTCTATATGTCATAACAACTATGTCATCATTCTGGAAATCTTTCAACCAATATGGCGAACGAGGGGACCTGTTTTTTTCGAAGAACTTTGCACTTCCCCTATCATTCAAAGGTCTAAAAAAATACAAGGTGCGCCATCTGGATTTATCCGGTTTCAACGTCGAATAACTCCGCAGTTTTTTAGCCAACTATGACAGATAAACACAATTTCGAAACTTCCTTTAATTCAAAAGATTTCGCTGATATCGAAGCGCAACGAAAACGATCGTTGAGTTGAGCAATCTGTGAACATTTGCAAAAAGAGTGAAAGCTCAAAAAATATTGATATGTACTGGCCTTCTCGTTTTTCGTTTTTTTTTTTCAATTTTTATCCTTAGAGGAAATTTGAAATCTTAAATTTACTCCACCAAACCAAAGGACATTCACGAAATTAAAGTCAATATACGACCCATCAAACAATTTTGTAGCTATTTTCTGGGTCATCCATCAAACCATTTTGTAGATATACGATCAATACACATTATAGAATGATCGTTTGAAGGTTGCAACATTTGCCTACCAAAGTGGAGGTAATATATGTACATAATAAAATTCATTTCTTTCTAAAGCGACGAAAATTACACCAATTCGACGCTATCCGATACCTTATTCGTAATTATCGAAAATGCAAAAGAGCACAAGATTTCGCTTTAATAGCCTTCAAATCGTTGCCAGCGACAATATATTCCAGTTCTCTCATTGTTAAATTTAACTCAATTCCCATCTGATTTTCAGCCATCTGGATGCACTGCTAGTTTCAGAGAGAACATGACGAAGATTTTCTCATTTGTCAACATGGCGAACTTCCTATCATATCCGATTTAAACTGATTTCAGATGACATTTTATACGATCTTTTGATTATGAAGTTGGAATTGCGATTCGCAACACCATTGTTAAAGACTTGAGTTATCATTTCTGATATGATTTCATGGTTGCTGGGGAGCTGAAATAGCCATTATAAAGCCCGAAATGCTGACCAATGTTATAGATAATGCTTTGAAAAGAGCTGAATTGCCTATAAGAGTGGAGTGTTCATTCAATCGACATTATTTTCCAAATCTGGTTTGGAATAAATGGTATAAAACATGCTGAACGAATATTTTTTAACATCAGATGAAAATGACGAAGTTGTTCAACATTGAAATCAGATACATGCGGATAGCAAACCCTGTAATTAACAATTTTCTTCAACACCCATAAAAAGGGTTGAAAAAATCCAATGTCCTTTCAGCAAATACCTTTGCTTTTATTTGGTTTTAAAATGGTTTCTTTCAACATATGTAACACGACTGCACTGGGAGGACAATACCAGTTATTAAAAAGCTTGTAAATAAATGGCGGTCCGGCATCGAGTCTTATATCGACAATTCCACATCCGAGGAAATTTATTATTGGAGTAGAGTCTGACTCATGGGTGTAGGTAGTGCTATCAATCGTATAATGAATCTTCCTCTAAAGCTTGAAACTCCATGATCAAAAATTAATATTTTTCTTATTTCGATAATAGTCGTTTGCACATCTTTATGTCATTCGCGACTTATAGGGGAGAATGGGGATACTTGATCCCCTTTTCTTATTTTCATCATATCTTTATTGGAAAATTTTGCAACTCGCCGTCTTTTGCATTGTCTGACAGCGTGTAATTTCAAGTTTATATGGTCCAAAAGTTAGAACGATACATGAACTAGTAGATAAACTAGAAGCATTTTCGTGAGACTAAAAAAATTTTAATATTTTTTAAGTTACAGGAGATTTGATCCTTTACTAAAGGAGACTTGATTCTAAATTCAGGATGTCCTGACCCTAAGCAAAAATCTAGTAAAATCCAAAAATAAAAGGTCCTTAACCATTTTTTGCTATATTAGTTCTCATTTCACAGTTTGTAAGTATCAGACAAATAGAATTCCAAAAGTTTGTCTACTATCCTAGAGTCATTCCATACTTTAAAGCGTAATTTTCTGATTTTTAAGATAAATACAGTATTTTTAGTCCTTTTTAACAGATAATTACTGGATATACATAAGCTATTGGACAAAAATAAGCAATTTCATGATAACCAATGACCACGATTCATTCAGAAGAAAAATATATCATTTTGGACTGCAGGGACCAATTATACCCATAACATACATTTTGGAAAACTTCTTCTTAAAAATTTAGAGTTTCCTATTGCTTTGAAAATATGGCATAATGAAGTTCAAATAATACTCTAACGATCGACATTTTGGATTAATATTTTTATTATAATTTTTTCATGAGAAAAACATTCTAAAGTGATAAAAAAAGATCTTCAAATTACTTTTTGGAATAAATTTCAAACAAAGTTCAATAACTCGAAAAATATTTTTTTTAAAAATTTGTTGAGATAACGGCATCACAGACGGCATTGTTTTTTTGTTCTATTAGCCACATTTTTCTAGAACATTTAATATTTGTAAGACATTCCTGCTTCGAGATATAGCGAAGGAATCAAGTGTCCCCAGGGATCAAGTATCCTCACTCTGCCCTACATATAAACGATGCAGTTGGCAGACAGTCATAGAAAAACTTATCCAGTACAACTGTGATCGATATTTGCTCTTGGGCTCGAACTTATGGACCTCAGCTCAAGAAGCAACTAACTTCCCAATTGAGCTGAATTGCAAGCATTCCATCAAAAATTAATGTAAATTATGAAATCCTTCTAAAAAAACTGTTTTTAATAAAAACTATACTAAAGCTATACAATCAAATAAATTTCAAGATTAATTTAAACATTTAATGCTTCTAGAATATGTAATATTTATCTCCCTTCTCATTCACCAAATAAAAAAAGAACCCATTGAGTCAGATCGTCCATCAGGGGCGACACTTGTACTATGCTAATCGTAACGACATCGCATAATACGAACCAACGATCGACACATTCCTGAGCAGAAAACATACATCCGCATCAGCTGTAGTCAGACATTCAGAAGCTGACATCAGGGGAAAAAAAGAACGAGCCAAATGTCAACCTTCTTCCAGGTTCTCGGATTTCTCGAATGGCACTGACCCAATACCGAGAGCCATTAAAAGATCTGGTGGGGAGGGGAGGAGGTTCGTTCAGATGGTCGGCTGAATCGCTT
>NC_073692.1:307076221-307106127 GCF_029784155.1 Uranotaenia lowii | reverse complement strand
GATGCCGATTCGCATGTCCACGTTGAATCCGGTAGCTTCCCGCACGAATCTGAAAATGAGAAAGAGAATGGGGAAAACAGAAGATCACTGTTATGGTCGTTGATGTTTGCACCACAATTCATAAACAATTGTATCACGTTTAACGAGCTTGCTTGCTCGGGTAACGAGAGACTCAATTAGAGCTCAATCGATATTTGAGATGTTATTGTTATGACCGTAGGGCTCGAGCACGATTGATCATTCAATTAGAGAAGGTGTTTTCCAGTGAATGACACTTGTGATGAATTGGTTCATGGAATCTGGTCTTCAAGTGCGATTTTGCATAGGAGGTTAAAAAATGACCTAGATATTAGGTTGGTAGATTTTTTAATAATTTTTCGTGTTTTTTGCCGCTCTACTGATTTTGTCCTAAGATAATTTTCAGTTAGAAAATGGAAAAAATAGTAAAAAAATCTAAAACCAAGTATTTACTACTTTTCAGTCAATTTCTGAGAATGCTCATTAACCACATCTAATAGAACTGAGACGTTCAGTAGGATTCTCGCTTATTGTCAATCGATTGGTTCTTCCCAACAGAATGCATTGAATGACATTTTTTCGATTGCCAGTCCCCGAAAAGCGACATCTGCTCAGCCTCGATTCTACGAAGGCATATTTCCCCAGTCCAAACATTTCTAAGCTCTCGCAAAATTGACGGCTTTATGGAATGTGACAGCAGCCGAGTTCTTTTAATGAAATTTTAAATGGAACGGCAATAGATATCTCGCACATGACTTGGTCCCAAATATGTCCAAGCGTTTTCCTTGATACACCCAGACTCAAAGTGTGAGGCATAGTTTTTAACAATTTAAGGTCTAATTGATTTTTGTGAAATATTAAAAAAGTTTCAACATTTTTAAATTTTTAAATGGTTTCTATTTTAAATAAGTACGTTACATAAATTATTGATTCTTTTCGAAATATTGAACTGTATTTTTTTTAAATCCATATTTTAGGTGTATTCAACCGTTGCCTCTTGGGCGGCAAACCTTTTGACCTACCTCCCTTCTCGTCAGGCCACGAAGGGTCCGGAAGAACCTTTAACTAACGTTAATACAAACGGTCCGCCTCATCGCCCTTCGCCCGGAACAAAATTGGATGGAAGGCCGAACGACAAAAAAAGAAAAGAAAAACGATCCCCCAGAAGAAAAGCTCCATCCACAGGGGAACAATAACGAGAAAAGCGACACACTTGACAACTCATTAGTAACACTCTGATGAATTGCCACAGGATGTTGGTTTTTTGGGATGATGCCCACCGTCGTCGTTGTCGTCCGGCTTCCGGAGCGAGATGGGACTTTTTCAGGTACCTACCTAAGCTGGGCGTCTAGAGCAGAGTCCGAGGAGTCAAAGTCGCTCGGTATTAGGTAGCATTTTCGGGGATTAGGAGCTGCTAAGGTCAGGTTTGAGAATATGGAAAAGTTGAAAAGTGATGTTTTCATTTGGGGGGCTATTTGATGATGATGATGAACTTGAATAGAAAAGAAACACCCAAAAGCTGTGAGGAGGAGAACGACAGGCATCTGTTTGTTGAGTGATTATGGGGATTATTATGACTTTTTGTTTTCGGGCGATTAAAAAATAATTTACATGTCTGGAAATTGAAAAAGTTAACATGTTGATTGAAGAGTGAGAAAAACAAGTTTTGTTCCAGTTTGTATGATCAATTCTATGATAAATTTTGAGGCAACAACAACATGGTGATCAATGGATCGCTCTCCCCCATCGACCAGCACAAAAGGTTACTTGGGTATTCCGAGATAGCCGAACAGAAAATCAAATTGATCACAACTGCATTAGCCGAAAATGGAGAAGGGACCTTCTTAATGTCCGCAACAAACGTAGCGCAGACATTGCATCTGACCATCTCCTCATCCTTGGCGAGATACGACTAAGAGTTGCGCGTGTCTAACGGCTCGAGGAGAAAGTCGTGTGTCGATACGACGTCCGCCGGTTGGAAAACCCAGAGGTGAAAAGGGCATACGTTGAACAGCTGGAATCCCGAGCCTCGGAACTGCCGACAGACAGAACAGTCGAAGAACAGTGGTGTGGAATCAAGAATTTATCACGACGAGCCATGGTACTCTCGGTAAAGTTCGTGGAAGAAAAAGTGAATGGATGTAGGATGAAACTTGAAGGATGGTCGATGATCGGAGAAAGGCAAAAGTCGAAATTGAGCAGGCATATACCGGGTCAGCCAAAGGAGCCGCCCGCTTACGATATGCGGACCTGGAAAAGGCAGTTAAACGAGCTTGTACACGAGACAAGAGAGTCTGGACAAACTCTCTGGCCGAAGAGAGAGAAAGAGCCGCCGCCAATGGAGATATCCGATTCCTTTATGACATTTCTCGCTGCTTTAGTGGTGCAAGGACTATTTAATGCAAGAATTCCGCTAAAAGACCGAGCAGGTCAGCTGGGGACCGATCAGATCAGCTCAAATGATGGGCTGAGCACTTCGAACAACTCTTCCGAGTCACGAATAGCGATGGCCAACAGAACCCTCAGCTCGAAGTTTCAACAGTAAGTCGCGTTAATGGCTTCACCTTCTAAGTGCCCTCGCTGGCTGAAATAGAAAGGGCAATCAAAGACATCAAATCCAACAAAGCACTTGGAATCGAATGCATCCCTGCTGAAACGCTAAAAGCCGACCCTGCCCTGTCAGCACAAATGTTGCACCGTCTTTTCGCTTACATCTGGGATACAAAAAACTTTCCCAGTCGACTGGATGCAGGGTATCCTCGTAAAGGTCCCGAAGAAATGAGACCTTCCATAGTGCGGTAACTGTCGAGGCATAACGTTGATCTGTACAACCCTCAAAGTACTCTGCAAAGTGATCCTGAACAGGATCCAATCGGAGAAAATCGACGCTACACTCCGACGGCAACAAGCTGGATTCCGATCTGGAAGATCATGTGTGGACCACATCACAACTCTACGAATAATACTGGAACAAATCAACGAATTCCATGACTCTCTTCTGCTGGTGTTCGTTGATTTCAAAAAAGCATTCGACCGATTTGACCATGAAAACATCTGGGCGGCTGTAAGAAGACGAGGATTCCCTGAGAAATTAGTCCATCTCATCGAAGCACAGTACGAGGCATTTTCGAGCAAGGTCGCGAGGGGGTCCAGTCCGATCCAATCCCGGTAACTGTTGGAATGAGACAGGGATGTATCTTATCACAGCTACTTTTTCTAATCGAAATGAATGAGATTTTGACTGGATCGATTGACTGCGCACCGAACCGATGATCGCCGTGGAGTCCTTCAACAGTGGAGCAACTGAACGACCTTGACCTGGCAGACGATATTGTTTTGCTCGCCCAAACCGGATATGCAGAGCATAATCGACGACCTCGTCGAATTTTTCGAATCCTACAGGCTGCGTCCTTTTGTATACACATTTCTGTACTAGATAACATCAAAATAACATCTAGTTTGTGATTGAATTTCAAAATGCGTGGACTTACTCCGGAAAAGATAAAAAGTATCGTACACAGGTGGCGTACTGTGAGTGAAATCTAATTGAAAAAAATGGCAAAAGAAGAGGATGTTAGCGTCGTCGCGTTACGGACAGCTATTAAAAATATGGTGAACAATGTACATTTGATGAAACGAGGAGTGGTCGAAAATCTTGTCCTGTAAGTTCTGCTTTCGATCAAAAGGTCAGGGATGCCTACAAACAGAAACCATCGGCTTCCGATCGGGACATGGCGAGAAAAGTCGGGATATCGACGTCTAACGTGATGCCTGCTAAAGAGCGACTTATTGGGCTTAATTCATGGACGATTAAACGAGTTTTAAATAAGACTATAAAACCATTCTTTGGCCACAATACTTCACTGTACGCAAAGCCAAGGATATCCCCGAGACGGAGAAGGTCGTTTTCACTGAAAAATTTGGCAAGAAGATGATGGTGTTGCAGGCAATTTGAGAGTGCGGCAAAATATCTAGCCCGTATGTCACATGGGAAACAATGAACATCCAGAACTATATCAAGGAATGACTCCAGAAACGTTTATTTCTGATGATCAACCAGTGGAGAGGGTGGACTGTATCTCGGTGGGTGGCATGAAAAACAACCACTGGCTGCCCGCTCCCCTTGTGGGATTGGGCCTCACTTGACAACCCCTGTGGTTGCCAAACCAGTGGAGGCAGGTCGGTGGACAGGCTGCCTGGAATGCCAAACAAATCGGTGGTTGCCACAGAAACTAAACTCTTTCGGCTCTGAAAAGAGCCCTTTGGGGTGTGGCAACAGAGAACCGGAAGCAAGGAACTGGAGCAGCAGCATGAAGAAAACACTTTCACTTAGCACTTCATATTTCTCTATTTACTGTATTTATACATTCATTCATTAACACTCGAAATTTCTCGAACCCTCTGGATGAGCGAACACCGTTTCGCTCTCGCGATGCTATCGGCTCCGTCCGAGCACGACGACGATGATGCGAGCAGCTATTTCCAGCTGGTGGTGGCTGCTTTTTGCTCTCCGGCTGGTTCTCTCTCGCTGCTCTCTCGGTATACTATCGTGTTGGCGGTTGAAAATAAACTAAACTTGCGCGACCGACGGGACCGCGCTTTTTATAATCTCGGCTCCTCGCGCGCTGCTCGCTGATTGGCTGATGTTGTTTCTCCCCGCTCTCTTTCTTCGCGTCGCGTCCTTACTTCAGACCGCTCTGCGGACTGAACAACCAGCATGATGCATGATTTTTATGCTTTGAAAAATAAATGAGGAAACTTGAAGGCTTCATTTGAACGAAAAATGTGTTTAAGGTTCAAACCAGAATCATGTTCAATTCCTGAAATTTCGATACATTCAGATTTCAGTTTAAATCTTTATTTTTGAAGTATCTTCAATATAAATAATGTTAAACAACAAACTAAATTAAATATTCTTCAAGCTAAATTTTCCTGAACCTAAAGTTCAAGTTCAAGTTATTTTATCAACGATAAATCATAAGTAAATAATACTTACGGTTTTCGATGCCGCTCTGTCGGCGTAACCAAAACATTTTGTTTTGGTTCCGCATGCTTTGAGTCAATTCGCAATTGAAACAATAGCGGTGATGATTGATGATGACAGCTGATGATGGTAAACACGGTACAAATGTTTACATCATCATACTGTGAAGCCAAACAACTCAAATTGGATTCGTGGTAACACAACAGTGTTGCCAGATATTCTGGGTAAGAATATCAAAGTACTCATTAAGAAATGAGTACTTTCCCGGTAAGGGAACATAAGAAGTGGAAAGTGACAATTAGTTATCGCTAATTAATATAGTTGTATTCTAATGACCTCACTGACGAAACTGAATAAAGATAACTCTATTCCACCACTGAAACCTGCGTTTTCAACAAAAGTGTACAACCTAAAAATCTAGACCATATCCAGGCAAATCAACCCCCGATTGGTGTAGTCACTTTTATGAGTCACGCTTCACCTATTCTCAAACATGTGAAACAATCAAAAGATTAAAGTTAGCTAAATGTAAGTTTTAAACTGGATACGTTTGAGCTACTAAGGAATCAAACATGTGGTTAAGATGGTATCGAAGACATCGAACAAGGTTAACTCATTTTAAAAAAAAATGCATGGATTGGTTCGTGATTATTTAATAAACAATACGTACGTGATTATTTAATTAACAATTTTTATTTGAAGATACCACAAACCATCTACGCAGATAACATGGCTATTTGAAGACAGTATACTGAAATCATCTGCAGTTCTTTTACACGTTTACAATGTTTTGTATTATCTCAAATTATCTGGGGTAGCATTTGAAAAGTAAAAATCGAATCATAGGGGCCCCCCGAAAAAAATTGCCCCGGGGGCCCCCCGATGGCTTAATCCGGCCCTGTTGACATTTAAATATTTTTAATTTTATCATAGGCTAGCTGACCCGGTGTGCTTTGCTACCCCTTCCATGGAAAAAATAAGTTCGTTAAAAATAAAATAATCTTTCTTTTTAAATTTCAACATTATTAGGAAGCGAAATATTTTTCATGGCATCTGAGCTTCTAGATTGTATTAAGTCTGAACGTAACCTGAAGGTTTGAAGGTTGAAAGAGCTACCCTTTAAAAAAAGGTGATCTTCAATACAATAAATAAACCTTTTCATCAAAAATATCCCTTTATGAGCCGGGAGGAGTCTTTCGATACTGGAAAATTTGTTCATAATCAAAAAGTGTGCCAAACTTTATGAAAACACAAAGACATTGGTTTTGTTAATTATTTGTAAATTAAATTTATTGAATATAAAAGATTTTAGTCCATTTTGCGTCCATTTTGTTAAAACTTATTTGTCAATTCAATGAATCATTTCATTATACTAAAGCGCTTACGTTTATAAATTTTCAACAAAAATCCCTCGAGGACTGTAAACATTTTGTCAACGTTTTGATAATTTTATATGGGAGCCACCCCCCTCTTGAGGTTCGGGGGAGTTTGAAAGTATTGTAGGGTCCATTCCCGGTCTTGAAAACGGCTGCATAACAAATTTTACGTTGATCGGCTCAGAAGTTACCGACAATTGTAAAAAATGTTACAAATTTTTGTTAATTTTGTATGGGAGCTCCCCTTTTTGGAATTGGAGAGGTTTGAAAGTTTTATAAAAACCATTTCCGATCTTGAAAATGGCGACACATCAAAAATTACGTTGATAGGTTAAGTATTTTTCGAAAGAAGTTCGAATTGTGTTATATTTTTAATAATTTTGTGTTTGAAAGGTTATTTGTAAATTCAATAAATCATGTCATTATGTCAAAGCGCTTACGTTTATCAACTTTTAACAAAACTATTTCGTGGATTGTTAAAATTTTCTCAATTTGTATTAAATTTGTATAGGAGCCACCCCCCCCCCCCCTTTTGGATATGGAAGGGTTTAAAAGTTATGCAAGAACCATTCCCGGTCTTGAAAACGGCTACACACCAAATTTCCAATTGATCTGTTCAGTAGTTTCCGAAAATGGTTCGAATTGTGCGAAATTCATGTCAATCTTGTATGGGAACCCTCTCTTTTTGGATTTGTTGAGGTTTGAAAGTGTTATAAAACTATTCTCGTTCTTCAAAACGGCTACACATCAACTTTCACGTTGTTTCCGAAAATTGTTCGAATTGTGTCAAATTTTTGTCAATTTTGTATGGGAGCTCCCTCTTTTTGGGTTTGGAGAGGTTTGAAAGTATTATAGAAACCATTCTCGGTCTTGAAAACGATTACACTGTTCCATAGGATAGAAGCACTAGTTATTGAAAAGGTACCAGATATTGAACACTAGTAAAACATTTACCCATTAAAACAATAATATACAGTAGAAAAATGAATCAAAATTCGTTGTGCCATTGTTGAAGCATTTTCTACCTCTGTTCAAATTTTCATCAAGAATCTCGGACTCTTAAAGCCACAATCCCCGAAACTTTAATATGTGTTCAAATTTTGGCTTGGTTTTTCGACTGGATGAAGAAAACAGCCTATTTTTGATTGGGGGAAAAATTGGATAATAGACAAATAAACGTCTAAGATAATAATATGAGTTTTTTCAACTAAGTCTTTTTGAATGATTTCTCGAAGAGTGGCAGCCTTTATTTTCCTTATTTTCTTAAAATTTAACAAATTAAAGTGTTCAATCATTGGATCACGGAAAACGCCAATGTTTCAATTATTGAACGTTCAATCTTGCAGTACTCGTTTCGTAAAGAAATGTATGTACCAGTTATTGAATATACATCGGTTGGTGTTTGGAAATGTAAACAAACTGTTTCTTGGTTGCTGGCTCAACCACAATCGCCCCTGCAAGGCATACTATCAAGCAAAATACCCCTTAATATATGCAATGAAATGCAATGTTTACGTGTTCAATTATTAGAACATTAGGCGTCGTACACAAATTACGTAACGCAAAAAATCTAGAATTTAGACCCCCTCCCCCCCTTATGTAACAATAAGTAACGTTTGATAGGACCCCCCTTCTATAGTTACGTAACGCTAAATACCCCCCCCCCCCCCCCCCCATATTCAATTTTGAAATTAAAAATAAAAGTACACAAAACTTTATTTGATGCATTTTTATTCTGAAACGTTCTTTTAGAACGTTAATATAACATAAAGATAATATACTACAGTAAAAAATATCAAAAGAAAAAAAAAAGAAAAAAAAACAGCATCGGTCAAAGTTGGACTCAGGTGTTCATCAACTGTGACGACGACGATTGGCTTAAACGATAGCGTTGTAGGGGCTTTGAAACTGGTCATTTTTATCCATTTTGTGGTCTTCTGGAAACTGTATTAACATTGATGAGATGCAATTAATGACGTGATAATATTATAACAATGAAACTCACTTCTTTCTATTTATTGAGGAAATTGCACATAGTCAGTAACACTGCACATAAACACTGAATGAGCTGCAGTCGATGACGTGACATTAAAATAAACAAAACAGCAAAGCTCACTTCGTTTCATCCGCGCAGTGCGCACACAAACACATAAACGGGTTTTCTGGATCAAACTTTATTTACAAAATACTTAACAACCGTTGACGCTTTCAAACAAGGGGTTCGTTGATTTGCACACCAAAAAATGAAAATTACAATTCTTTCTTTATGTTTTTTTTTCCATTAATTTGTTACGTAACTGAACCAAGTACCCCCCTCCCCCTTCGTAACAGAAAGTAACGCAGACTCAACCCCCTCCCCCCCCCTACATGCGTTACGTAATTTGTGTACGACGCCTTACCTGTTCAATATTTGAATCATTGTGTTTAATCATTGGGACAAAAGTAATTTTAAATAAAAAGACATAAATAATAATTTCAAAACATATTTTCGCGAAAAAAAATATATCGATTCGAATTAGAGAAATAAGCTTAAGCTACGCTATCAAAATTTTATCAGAAAAACCTTCCGTTATTATTTATTGGCCACAAATGTGTTGAATCCCAAAGATGGTGTTCAATATATAGTGTTCTTACCCTACTTAATTTAATTTTGTAAAGGAGCCCCCCCCCCCCCTCCTTAAAGCCGGAGCAGTTAAAAAGTATTTTAGAAACCATGTCCGACATCGATTCACATCGATAGGCTCAGTAGCTATTGAGTCTATAGGGAACAGATAGACAGACAGACAAACATTCATTTTATAAAGATAAAATAATTTAATCATCAATTTGGCTGAGTTCAGTACTATTGAAATTCAAATTTGATTAAAAGTGGATACACTAACAAACAATTGGAAATCGAATCCAGATGCCAACAGGATCATTTTCACCTTGTCCGCTAGAATGTTCCTTCAAATTGAGGAACCAATAATATGAACATCTCTCCACCACCAGTGCACCAAGACACAATTTAACTGAGCCATTCCCCGAAAAAAAAAAACAGAAAAGAAAAACAATCTTCACCGCTTTCCCCGTCTACAGTTAGTCGCGAGAAGCAATCAGAGCTAAGCCCGGCTAAGCCAACTTACCGAATCGCATCAATCATCTGCAGTCCCATGTTGACACAGTTGGCCGCATGCTGGGGTCGCGAAACGGGCAATCCAGATACGCAGTAGTAGCAATCGCCAAGAATCTTGATCCGCAGACACTGGTTCTCCTATTACACGCCGCCCACAAGTTGATTCCATCGATGGGTGGGTGGGCGAGTGGGTGGTTTCAGTGTTTGGTTCAGTTGACGACGGTTGAAAAGAAAGACACAAATAGAGAGGGACATGAATGAAATTGAAAGTTAAGCTCACCGATACACTCTTGGAAAACTGCTGTGACATATTTATTTTCTAGCATGCGGACAATTATATTTGTCTTTTGGTTGCAAATAAGAAAGTCAATCATGAGACATTTTACGTGACATTACTTTTTTTAAATAAGTTTGTTAGAGCAAGAACTCTAAAAAAATCAAAACCTTCGAAGGAAATTCTTTCATAACACCGCAGGGAACTTTTCTTTTTGGTTCACTTAGAAGCTCGTGGTTTTGATTGAATTAGATTTCATTTAGATTGCGAATCGCAAAGATTAACATTCACTCGTTGTTTTCGTCGCAGACGATGACGATTTCGTTGGATGGGAGGAAATTTGAGCCTTCTGTGTTCAGAAGCAGATTGCGCTGGATACTTCATTTGAAAGTAATCGAAGTAGGAGGTATCTCTAGCGTGTAAGTTAATTAGAAATTTGCTAAGATACCTTAAATCATCGTTTTGTTCTCAAAACTTTTCAGGTGTGTTTTTTAATTTAATAATTCTAGGTTTCAAAGACCTTCTAAGGAAAACTTAAGATAGTAATTAGAACATTTTTGAATAGCATTTGATTTTTGAATTACAGCATTCATGAATTTAAACGAAGGTTTTATAACTTGATTATTAAATATTAAATTTTAATCCAACTAATATCGACTCTGAAAGTTAAGTATTTCATATTACTTTAATACTCGCACCACACGTACAAACCTAAAATGATGAAGGTTAGTGTCGCAGCATATTGTTCAGCATTGATTTTTCTTCCACATCACATAGCAGAATTATTCATTAATATCCCAAGAGGTCTTGCTTCAAGTGCCCCAAATCGAAGACGAGCAATCAAAACGACAACGTTGACAAATATGTATGTATAGACAAGGTTCCGAGAAAAGAAAATCAATATCATTATCTATGGCCGATGAATCGAAATTTTTTGTAAGGATTAAATTGTGATAAAACTTCGAGAGACTGAAAAAGGGAACATTCCGATAGAACTTTTGCTGGATCAATCGAAAGGTAAAAATTAAAGTTACATTATAAATAATAAACAAGTTTTGAAATACTTGAATTTATTTTCAATCGAATTCAATTGAATTTTGATATTTGAAATCTTCCTGAGAACTTTTATTAGTCAGTTTTTTTTTCTATCAAAATATAGTTTTTGATTTTCATCGTTTCTGACTACTTAGGCTGTCAAATTCTTCCATCGTAACACCCCCTTCAGAATTTTTGAAAATCCCGATGTGGTATGCTCGGATTTGGTTTTCTTCCATGAAAAATACGATAAATAAAAAGAACCTTCGAACAATTTGAAGGGCAAAAAGCAAATCGTGGAAGCTGGATTTTTTTCATTTTTCGTATTCGTCTTTTCACTTGTTTAATGTAAAACCACGAATTCTTGATTCTGTTCGAATAAGATTGCATGCCATTTGTTTGCATACAAGGTTTTGTTAGATTTTTAAGTTGAAATATGAATGATTGAAAATTATCGAAATTTTCTTCTAAAATTTGTTTTAAATTATTCAACTGATAAATCAAGTATAAGTTTCTTTTTTTGTATGTACCAATTGGCCTTGAGGATAAAAATTATGAAAAAAAAGTGCGAAATGAAATAGTAATACTGATGTTTTTGTTTGCAAAAATCAATATTTTTTATAAATTATCTGTTGAAAAATTAAAAAAAATGCTTCTATGACCTATTTGGAAAGATAACTGCATTTTAAGGCGTTTTCTAGTATTCCAAAGGTTTTATAAGGGAGAGATTGTCCGCTAAAGGGTGATACGGTCAAAATTTGGTCAATAGCAACTTGACGTATTTGCATTTAAAAAACCTGAACACTCCTAATTATGAAGGTGTGTGTGTGTGTGTGTGTGTGTGTGTGTGTGTGTGTGTGTGTGTGTGTGTGTGTGTGTGTGTGTGTGTGTGTGTGTGTGTGTGTGTGTGTGTTTGTGTGTGTGTGTGTGTGTGTGTGTGTGTGTGTGTGTGTGTGTGTGTGTGTGTGTGTGTGTGTGTGTGTGTGTGTGTGTGTGTGTGTGTGTGTGTGTGTGTGTGTGTGTGTGTGTGTGTGTGTGTGTGTGTGTGTGTGTGTGTGTGTGTGTGTGTGTGTGTGTGTGTGTGTGTGTGTGTGTGTGTGTGTGTGTGTGTGTGTGTGTGTGTGTGTGTGTGTGTGTGTGTGTGTGTGTGTGTGTGTGTGTGTGTGTGTGTGTGTGTGTGTGTGTGTGTGTGTGTGTGTGTGTGTGTGTGTGTGTGTGTGTGTGTGTGTGTGTGTGTGTGTGTGTGTGTGTGTGTGTGTGTGTGTGTGTGTGTGTGTGTGTGTGTGTGTGTGTGTGTGTGTGTGTGTGTGTGTGTGTGTGTGTGTGTGTGTGTGTGTGTGTGTGTGTGTGTGTGTGTGTGTGTGTGTGTGTGTGTGTGTGTGTGTGTGTGTGTGTGTGTGTGTGTGTGTGTGTGTGTGTGTGTGTGTGTGTGTGTGTGTGTGTAGAATGTTCCTCTTATTTTGATTTTGGAATTCACTTTTCAGTTGTCAAAATGCCGTCCAAGAAAGAAGAGCAGCGTATCTAAATTTTGCTCGCGCATCGCGAAAATCCGAGCTACTCGCACGCAAAGCTGGCAAAATCACTAAAAATTGCCAAATCAACCGTTACAAATGAAATTATAGTATTTGGGCAACGTTTGTTGACAGCCAGGAAGTCTGGATCGGGGGGAAATCGAAAACCGGAAGCCGCTGAGACGACAAAGAGAGTTGCCGGTAGTTTCAAGCGAAACCCTAACCTCTCTCTCCGAGATGCCGCAAACAAGCTGGGTGTATCGTCTACAACCGTGCATCGAGCCAAAAAACGAGCCGGACTATCAACTTACAAGAAGGTAGTGACTCCAAATCACGATGATAAACAAAATACGACGGCCAAAGCGCGATCCCGGAGGCTGTACACGACGATGCTGACGAAGTTTGACTGCGTGGTAATGGACGACGAAACCTACGTCAAAGCCGACTACGAGCAGCTTCCGGGACAGGAGTTTTATACGGCAAAAGGAAGGGGGAAGGTAGCAGATATTTTCAAGCACATAAAACTGTTAAATTTCGCGAAGAAATATCTGGTTTGGCAAGCCATCTGTACCTGTGGCTTGAAAAGCAGCATTTTCATAGCTTCCGGGACTGTCAACCTAGAAATTTACGGGAAAGAGTGTTTGAATAAACGTCTGCTGCCTTTTCTGAAGAAACACGGTTGTTCCGTACTGTTTTGGCCGGATTTGGCATCTTGCCATTAAGGTAAAAAGGCCATGGAGTGGTACACCGCCAACAACGTGCAGGTGGTTCCCAAAGGACAAGAGCCCTCTCAATACGCCAGAGCTCCGCCCAATTGAGAAATACTGGGCTATTGTCAAGCGGAACCTAAAGAAGACCAAAAAAACTGCTAAGGATGAGCAGCAGTTCAAGACAAACTGGCTTTCTGCGGCGAAGAAGGTGAACAAGGTGGCTGTACAAAATCTGATGGCAGGGGTTAAGCGTAAGGCCCGTTAATTTGGATTTGGAAAAGCGGAAGCCTAACTGAATATTTTTCCTGAATTTTCTACTAATTAAACTTGAAAAAGACATTTAATTTGATTTTTTAAATAAACGATTTCACCGATTTACACGCGTTTTCTCTTGACCAAATTTTGACCATATCACCCTTTAGCTTTCTCAAACGTTTCCGTGAGATGCATACTATAGATCGGCAGTGGAACTAAGGATCGGAAACTGCATTTGAAAGTGTTGAGAACGATCGAGGCAATCTCGAGGAAGTCGGTCTATGACATCGTCAAGAAATTCTATGCCGACCAGTGCACCGTCAGAAGAATTCGTCTGCGTGAAGGAATACGATCTTATCGGGCCAGTTAGCGACCAAACCGGACTTTGAAGCAGAATGTGGAAGACAAAGGACGTGCCCGGAAGTTATACAACAAGGTTTTTACGAAGTACGACGGATGCATCCTCATGGATGACGAAACGTACGTTAAGATGGATTTTGGGCAGCTTCCTGGCCAATAATTTCATATAGCAACAGATCAGGGTGATGTCCCCGGCAAGTTCATATTCGTTTTTGCCGACAAGTTTGAAAGAAAGCTTTGATCTGGCAAGCGGGGACGAAAAACCCCGGTTTTTGTGACAAACAAGACCATGGACTCCAAGATGTACAAGGTGGAGTGCCTGAGGAAAAGTATTCTTCCATTCATTGGATCTCACTAAGAACCAGTAAAGTTTTGGTCAGATTTGGCAAGCTGCCACTACAGCAAAGAGGCACTACTGTGGCATCGGGACAACGGGGTGGATTTTGTCGAAAAGAACAACAACCCACCCAACTGCCCTCAATTCCGCCCTATCGAAAAATTTTGGGCAATTGTCAAACAGAAGATGTAGAAGAATAGTAAGACGATTCGGTATGCAATAGAAATGAAGAAATGGTGGAGCAAAACGACCGCTGATGTCAGTGAACAGGGTGTTCAAACTATGATGAAAGGTATTCGACGAAAAATTCGAAAATTCAGCAAAACCACATCAGAATATTTTTTTTTATTATTTTTTTCTTTAAAGTGCAATAAAAAGCCTACATTTTGAGCACAAAACATCTTTATTTCGTTCACATAGCTCCGAGATAGACCCGTTTTAATGCGTCCAGATTTAAGATGAATTGTGTTTTATGGCATAATCAGTGATTCAAATTGTCCCTGATATTGTCTCAAAACAAGCGACAAAGCCGACGTGTAGTTTTGTCTTTATTTCCTCTCTGTGCGACAACCTTTTGTCTCTTCCGTATGTGTAGCATGACATTCATGACAAAATGAAAAAGATAATCAAGGATTTTCGCGTCGTTGAGAAGATGATGACAAATTCTAATGTGAAATTGTCCTGAAATTTAAAACTTGGGACAATCCGCTTTGCTTATGTGGGTAATCTATCATATATCGTTATATCGTAATAATCGGACCGAGACTTGCGGCATATCAAATGAAAGCTCTTGGCCTCTTCGTAAACGAAATCGATAGAAAAAGCGATTTGGGGACACTGGGTTGTGGCCATGGCCAATCTGGCCGGTTCCGGAACAAAATATGGAGACCAAGAGCTTTCTTCCAATATGTCTCAAGTCTCGATCCGATAACTTTGACATATTTCGTTCCGGAACCGACCAGATTGACCATAGCCACGACCAGTGTTCCGAAAATCACTCATTTTCAATGAATGTTCCTGATTGCACTTCGCAACTGAACGTATAGCAATCGGGTTTTGTTATTGATTGCTACTGGACTTATCCGATCATTCTATTCATCGCTAAAATACAGATCACCTCGCACGATGTTTGCTGTCAAAACAGTGCAGCACTATCATCAAATTGGAATCTCACCATTGAGCGATGCATATGGCGAATCATGTTGGGCTAGGATCAGAAGTGAATGGTTCAGGCAGTGAGCTAGTGATACATGTAACCGATCATTAGCAAATGTTGTTCGATTTAAAACATAGCCAATTAATAAATTTATTTGATCTTACACCTTTTTTTACTACAGTAAGAATAAAATCAAACTGTAGTTGTGTTTGTGATGGAAAGATGGTCACTTCCGCCGTCTTTTCAATTTCTAATCAGCCAGGCGGATACTGAGTGAGTGACATTCAGAATGGATCTCACTAATCTCCGATATGCGATGTTTGCAAACCCGATGATTCTGATTGATGGGACTCGGTTGGCATTGCTGAGTAGGGTGCTGATCGAGATTGCATACCAGTCGGGCGAAGCAGTTGCGAGAGGCGCTATCCCATTATACAATCAGAATGTATCCAACAGGAAACGCATCCTGAGTGTTTATTTTGATTGATTTTCGGAACATTGGCCACGACCCCGTGTCTCCGAACCGTTTCTGATATCGATATCCTTCATGCTGAGGCCAAAAGCTTTCATCCAATATCTCGCAAGCAATGATCCGATACCTTTTAGTTGGTATATTCGGAACAGCTTATCCTTATATTTTTTAAAAGCAACAAACGAATGTTCTGAAAAAATATTATCGGAACCCATCAGTAAAGAAATTTGTCTTTATCGTTTCGCGCGTACGACAACGATAAAGATTTAATTTTGACGTAGAATTACGTCTTACGGCAACACTATAGGAGGGCAAATTGAAAGTTGCGATCGGATCTCGCGTCACGAAAAATTTCCAATTCAAGGACATCTTTCCTAAAAGACATTTCAACCCTGCTCATCGTTGATTGGCTGGTCGAAAATGACAAAAAAACATTGACGTCCCGCCCCTTGGTATGTTTTATTTTTCCCATCCTTCGAAAGGTATAAAAGTAAGGGGTCTCCGGCCGACCGGTTTCATTCTCAGTTTGCCCGTTGAGCAGTGCATTTTGATCTGCGTACGCACCACTCACCACCCAAGCGACCAACTTGCATTGAAAAGGCAAGACTCTTTCAAAGATATTTTGGCCCTGAAAAGGGCCGTTTGTTGAGTTGATAATCATCTAATATCTAGAATTATTGAATTGTTGAGTTGATAATCATCTAATATCTAGAATTATCAATAATCTCACCTTAAAACGTCGTTTTACGCTAGTGATTGCTGGACGGAAAAAGAATTGACTTAGAGGAAATGATAAATTTTGGTTATCAATTTTTCAAAAGAGCTTATGAGTCAAATGTAAATAAATCGAGTAATCAGCTGAGTTCAAAAGTAATTTTTTCCTTGGAAACTTATGGAGCTGTAAAATTTTAAACGCAATTTTCTCGAACAGCGATATTCGCACTATCGCCCTTTACAAAAATCGATACCGAATTGATACTGATTCAGAAGAGACGCATGAGGCAGAACTTTCAGGGAGATTTTTTTCTTCTTTTGCACTGAGTCAAGCGTTTCTATCAAAGGCAGCGGTGAGAAAGCTCAAAATTTCGGCACTGATAGGTAATAGTTAGCTTGCAAGCGTTTGACTTTAATGTTGAAGAAATCGTTGCGTTGTTGATTTAGCAGATTTGTAGAAAAAAGTATTGCTTCAATTTTTGCCTTTTTTATGCAGCGTTTTTTTCTAATCCAAACGTTGAATAAAAAAAACAGAATCAAAATTCTTTATTTAAGAACAGTTGATTTATTAAATGCCAGCACTGTCATTAGAAGCTTTCTCGCAGGCGTTTAATACTGAGCTTGCATATAATTTGCTTAGTAACAAAACATCAATTTCTAAGCCATGGGTCTTAACACCACTTATATGTACACTATTTTTTTTTTCTTGTAGGGAATATACATATGTACACTATTGTACATGCATATATTTATTTCGCCTTTAGTTATGCAACTGTATAGTGCTGAATAATGTTTTTAACGGTCAACCACTTGTTTGAAATTGATCAACTTTACTCAAAAAAAAAAAAATTAAATTTATTACGAAAAATACATTGGCACAAGATAGGCTGTCGTAATTCTACGTTAACATTACGGTCGTGTCTCATATACAACCTCTTTAACTTTTTTTTTGTCACTTAAAGTTCAAGTCGGGACAATGTCATAATCATTCGATAGTAGCCGATTCACTGGGCTTAGTTATTTAAAAAAAAATAGGGGAATTGTGGATAAAACAGCCATAATTCCATTTTCTGATACGTGCGGTGACTCCAATAGCCTTAATTTGATTCCCCGAAAAAAAAAACACATAAGATAAATAACATTTGGTTCTGAATTTTCAAGTCCAGACATGCGTTTTTCATAATAAATTGAAAAATGTAGATAGGGGAAAGTGTTCCATAATGAGCCTATTGGGTGAAATGCGCCTACGGCCGTTTGACGAAATGGCTGACAAGACAACATATCTAAAAAGTGCATTTTGAGGGTGATGCGCTTCATACATAGTTTTGATACCTTTTGATGTTATATTTTGACTTTTAAAAAATACGTGAAGCTCAAAACAAAAACTTGGGTGGTAATTAATTTATCTATATACTTAGAAATATTGCCAGCAAATCAAATATTTCCCAAAACATAAATAGGCGCATTTTGCCCGCACGGTTTCAGATTTCGGCATTTTAGACTACAGTTATTATAGAATGGTTTTCTCAAAATTGAAGGAGATTTCAATAGAAAAATTACTCCAATGTATAGAAAACTGATGCCCGCTTATGTATATATCGTGTTTGTACTTTGTACACACACTCGAATAATATTTGATTAAATCAGTATTCTGCTAAATATGCGTATGAAGCCTGCTTCCTCCTGCAAATTAAATTCCACTGTTAATTGAAGACACTAACGCTTACGATGACATATTAAATGACAAAAGACTCTTCGGAATTTTGTAGGGAATTTCCGCAGAACTATACGTTATACGCTTATTTTCCAGTAGCGTGGTTCATAATCACTCAATAACATTTTTCTCATATATTTGTATAAAATATAGATAGGGCTTTCATTTCAAAACTCGTTTAATACTGGTAGCTCTCATAAAAAAACTTTTATGACCTGAAATTAATATTATGAATTTTATTATAAAATATTTGCATTATTCATGTAAAAAAAGGAAAGAGAAGTTTTATTTTCCTTAATGTCAATGACCTAGATATACCATCTAATCTATCACATAAGGCACTATCTATATTGCATAAAGCCATCTAACTATTTAAGTATTTGCACTCACATTATCGAATCATTACTAATTCATTAGCTCAGTTACGTTACCCTCGTCCAAAGGAAAGCAAACATCCAACAAACGGAAAGGAAGTACCTCACGTGGCTTTCTTGCATCGATAGATACAAGAGGTGGATACTCACTTGTGCGATTTGGTCGAACCGTCCGAACAGCTCGTTGAGTGTTTTGACCAGATCCGATGCCGTCAGCTGCTCCGAGAGGGGCGTAAAGTTGACGATGTCCGCATACAGGATGGACACGTTGTTGTGTCGCTGGACGTGCATCTCATGGAACCGCGTCTGGCTTTGGCCCCCGGCAGTCTGGCAGGCGTCGGCCATCTTCAACATGATGCTCCGTTTCACCTCGGCCGCAATGTAGGCCGGAATCACACTGAGTAGCAGCTGTTCCTGCTGTTCCCGTTCGCATTCCAGCCGGACCCGTTGCTCGATTCCGGTTCGGGTTCCATCGACGGCATCGATGTGGGCTGCATCGGACATTATGCGATAGTAGAGGCCCGAAATGGACGCTGAAGCCAGGAAGATCATTTCCGCCAGCAGCTGCGGAAAGAAATAGGTCGGCAGATCATGCAGCGGGTGGACCCAGAGACGGGATCCGATGTGAACCAGACAAAGCAGCACGGCCAACACGACGGATACTGGCCAGGAAATGGGCAACATTGTATGGACGCCCTAGATACCGGGAATAGAGAGAGAACAAACGGCAGACAAATTAGAAAATGAGAAATTTCACGATGGTTTATGGGCAAACGTTAAAATTTCAGTAATTGAAAGCCAGTGATTGAGATATGAGAGGATAATCTCTTCTAAGCAAACAATAATGAAAAAGATTCGCTAAAATCACAAAATACTTATGTATAACACATTTTTTTGCTTAAATATCTGCTCGAATGAAGTCTTGAAGCGCCGATGTGCGGATAGGCTGGTGCGAGTCTGGTTTTGGTATAAAACTTTTCAGTTCGAATCACATAAGTGACCGACAGGTAAGATGTGTTTCCTTATAAAACTGACTATATAAATAGAAAGTTCAATCAGTTGCCAGCTGCTCAGGTATATACACGGATGCCGGAATACCTGTAAGTAAACTAGCACATACTTAGGCAAAAACTGCGGTGAATCCGTGCACCAATATGGTGGATAACCAACAGACATACATCTGCTTGATTGAAGTCTTGTAATTATGATTGTCACATTTGCTTTATCAGTTTTAAATCTTGTTTGAAATTTGCAGCTCAACTAATATCATCTCAACTTATATTCATCTCTTCAAAAAAAATATTTTCGATTGAGATTCATATTGTAGTCAATTTTGTTAAATAATACATTTCCTCGCACGACATTATAAATAATTGAAGATAAGCATTAATCTGGTTTTAAATGATACCAGAGCCTCTTCATTGTTTTTTTTCTTATCCATTTAAACTAAGCTTAGTTATTTACAAAGTGAATATGTGTATTTTCGGTTAAAATTTTCATAATAGCTGTATCATGCGAAGGTAGCTCATTGATTATATTGTAGGGTTGGATCATAATGTTTTTCAATTACTTCTATTTTTTATACGGTACTAGCTGACCCGGTGTGCTTTGCTACACCTTTCAAAATCAAATGATATTTTCAGAAATTGTTCAAATTTTTATTGTTTTCTTAGCATTGTTTCAAATCAATAACAAAAATAATAATTCATAAGCAACCGCTTTAAAATGAGAGCTGCAGCTAGAGTTTCGAATTGCAACACAACGATAACTTAAACTAATATTCTGAATCTTGATCTATAAATTTTTGTTGAATATCTGATAATTTTAATCTGTTTCGTTAAGCTTCGCCCAAAAGGAGGGTCTCAAATTAATCGTACGCAAACAATTCAACTTATAAAATATGGTTGTTTTTGCTTGATTTGTTCTGGATTATGCTAAAAAACTGATAAGAGAGACCCCCCCCCCCCCCTTGTCCTTCTCTTCACCCCCTGCCGAATGGAGTACGTGAACTTTAATAATCATTCCCATTTTTTTTTCGTTCCCAAAAATCATCTTATATCAAATATAGTTCCATTGGTTGAAAAGTTCATAAGCTTTACAACAAAATGTATATGGAGGCCCCTCTTTTCTTTCCCTCTCTATACTGAAAAGCGTAAGGGTCTATAATAATCGTAGAAACATATCTCGTAACCAGGTACTTTTCCATGCCATATTTGTTTCCATTTGTTGGCTTCGTTAGCATAAATTGAGAACTTATGCTAACAAAATTATATTGTGCTCACCTCCCTTCTCCTATGTATCTACTCGGATTTCTCGGATTTTGTAAAAAAAAGAAAGTTAAACTTGAAAGGGAGTACCATCCCCCCTTCCGTACTCCTCATTGAATGCCAAATTTGATTTCATTTGCTCGATTAATTCTCGAATTAATTTTAATTCTAGATTAATTGTATGGAAGCCCCCCTTTCCACCTTTGTACCTTTCCGCTGAAAAGGTGGGGCTTCAATTTATAATAGAAACATTTATCGCATCCAAATACTCCCATATGCCAAATATGGTTCAATTTGCTCGATCAGCTCTCCAGTTATACTGAAAAATTGTAAGGAAGACCTCCCCCCCCCCCCCTTTCCATCCACCTCTTAGAAGGAGTGAGGGATACCAAATATTCATAGAAGCTTTAGTCGTATCCAAATATCGTTCCGTGCCAAATTTGGTACGATTTGCTGTTGTAGTTCTTGAGTTATGCAGTAAAAATTGTATGAAACTCCCCTCCCTCTTTTCTTTTTTCCCCGCTGTAAGAAGGAAGGAGTCTCAAACAATCATTAAAACATGTCACGTTCCCAAATACCCGCCCATGCCAAGTTTGGTTCCATTTGCTTAATTACTTTTTTAGTTATGTTTAAAACTATAAAAGAGGCCCCCTCCCTCTTTATATCTTCCTACTGGAAAGAGGGAGGGGTTTCTCATAATCATAGAAATATTTTTCGTATCCAAATACCCTTCCATGCCAAATTTGGTTCCATTTGCTTAATTAGTTTTTGAACTATGTAAAAAAATATGAGAGAGGCCCCTCCCCCTTTCTACTGGAAAGAGGGAGGCGTCTCAAATAATCATTGAAATGTTTTTCGTATCCAAATCCCTCCCCCTATTGAAAATAATTAATGAAACTAATTTTCAAATTAAAATAACTTGAAATTGTAAGCGTGAATTAGATATTAAGGTAATTTGCTCGCTAGGAACAAAAATACCGGTTTTTCAATAATTACTTATTGCCATGTATGTATGTATGTTGGTAATCCACCATGGGTGCACGGATTCAGCGCAGTTTCTGCCAAAGTATGGGTTCACATGCATTCCTTAGATTATTAGGTTCGACAAATCTCCAATGCAGCGCGCCACCATACCCGGACCCCATGGCTTCTTATGAACTGTTATGTGGTGAATGTATTGCGTGTGTTGATGTAGGTTTATTTTGGAAGAACGAATAAATCAGGTGGGCTAGTTTACTTACAGGTATTCCGGCATCCGTGTATATACCTGGCCAGCTGGCAACTGATTGAACATTCCAATTATATAGTCAGTTATATAATGAAACACATCTTACCTGTCGGCCCGCTTATGGGATTCGAACCCAAAAGTTTTTCTTGCCGATACCAGGAATCGAACCCAGTACGCCTGGCGTACCAATACCAGACTCACGCCAGCCTATCCACTAGACCACATCGGCGCTTCGATGTGGCAACATTGCTTATAGGTGAAAACTGAGTTACAACTCAGGTTTCAATGGTGGAATAGAGTTATATTTATTCAGGTTTGTACGTCAATTCTCTATAATAGTACTCATTACATGAACGATAGCTATTGTCACTTTCCACTTCTGATATTTCCTAACCGGGAAAATACTCATTTTTCAATGAGTGTTCCGATAAATCTACGTATTCTTATCTGCCATCACTGCAGTGTTAGTGTCAACCACAGTTTGAGTAGGTTTGCTTAACAGTGTGATGATGTAAACATTTGTACCGTCTACATCATCACCAACTGTCATCAGCAAACATCAATAACACTAGTTTACAAAATTTTAAAAAAATCGTGAACTTGATTAACTGACCAACATTTTTAATGAAAAATCGGGCGCTGAATCCGAAAATGAAATTTCGGAAAAAAATTGAAAAAGTTCTTGTACTTAGATTAAAATATCTCGGACGGCATAACAGTAATTTTAAATAACTCTTTTGCATATTGAAGGTGAATAAATTTTCTATCGATCATCTGAACACTGTTTTGCGTTTGATCAACAGTATTGTTGATATTAGTGACTTTATGAGAGAAAAAATTATAAAAAACGCATTTTTTAGAGAAAATTTTGTTTCAACGAAAGTTTTAGACTCGATGGTAGCATTTAAAAAATCTGATTTTCTTTTGCGCTTGAATGTCAATTTAAAACAAAGATTTCAAGTGGTTATTTATCAAAATCGGATGAAAATTAAAGAAGAAATGGCTACTTTACCATAACTGAAAATTTTGGAGTTTTTAATAATTTAACGAACCGCAGTACACTTATCATAGTATAGGAAGAATGAAACAAGATAAATCTCACTCGCTCCAAGTCAAAATTATTTATTAGCTTACCAGAAGATCACATGCCAAGTTTCAGGAAGATCTGACCATAGGGAGGGGTTGCTTAAGCCTCAAACGTGAATAAAATTTTGAGGTATTTTGCCCGGAAGGAACGAAAAATACTGGTTTTTCATCAATAACTTTTTTCATCACTAGCTGATTGTTTTTTATGGTTGATTTTCTTAAAGCCTAAGTTGAGACAAATATTTCACCCGAAGACTGTAACTCGATTGGATTTGAAACAGAAAAGTTATTGCGGTTCTACATAAGGCCGCAAATTTCGTCCAACACGCAATGAGTACTTTTTACGCATTGCGTTTTATACGACAATTTTCGACCAAAATACAATCTTTGAACCGCAATAACTTTTCTGTTTCAAATCCAATCGAGTTACAGTCTTCGGGTGAAATATTTGTCTCAACTTAGGCTTTAAGAAAATCAACCATAAAAAACAATCAGCTAGTGATGAAAAAAGTTATTGATGAAAAACCAGTATTTTTCGTTCCTTCCGGACAAAATACCTTAAAACTTTATTCACGTTTGAGACTTAAGCAACCCCTCCCTATGGTCAGATCTTCCTGAAACTTGGCATGTGACCTTCTGGTAAGCTAATAAATAATTTTGACTTAGAGCGAGTGAGATTTATCATGTTTCATTCTTCCTATACTATGATAAGTGTACTGCGGTTCGTTAAATTATTAAAAACTCCAAAATTTTCAGTTATGGTAAAGTAGTCATAACTTCTTCAATTTTCAACCGATTTTGATAAATAACCACTTGAAATCTTTATTTTAAATTGACATTCAAGCGCAAAAGAAAATCAGATTCTTTAAATGCTACCATCGAGTCTAAAACTTTCGTTGAAACAAAATTTTCTCTAAAAAATGCGTTTTTTATAATTTTTTTTCTCATGAAGCCACTAATATCAACAATACTGTTGGTCAAACGCAAAAACAGTGTTCAGATGATCGATAGAAAATTTATTCACCTTCAATATGCAAAAGAGGGATTTTAAATTACTGTTATGCCGTCCGAGATATTTTAATCTAAGTACAAGAACTTTTTTAATTTTTTCGAAATTTCATATTTGGAGCATAACTCAAAAACGGTTCTTCTAAGATTTTTTTGAATTTCATTTTCGGATTCAGCGCCCGATTTCACATTGGAAATGACCTTCAGTTTACTGAGTTCAAAAATGCTGTAAACTAGTGTAATCAATCGCTATTGTTCCCAATAGACGAATTGACCAAAACAAACGGAGAACCAAACCATCTTCTGCTGTCGGGATACGTTTTCCTCTGGAGGATCCGAAAACCATAAGTTTTAAAACTCATTTTTCCACTGGCCGATTGCGTTTCAAGGACGATTTTCTTGAAGCCATAGATAAAATCAGGAACATAACCTTATGCAAAATAAGAAAAAAATATTGCAAAATGAGGTGATCCGACGCACTTTGAAAATCATGTTATTTTCTGTAAAGTAAGGCTGAAAATGAAAAATCCAAATTTTTACACAGTTAAGAAATAAGTTTGAAACCAAAACATAGAATTCCTTGGAATAAAAGATGTAGACGAGTCATACAAAATCTTTAAACCCATGACAAAGTGTTTCAAAATAAGGCTCACTTACCCTAGGCGGTTTTTTTTTCAATTTGAAGCTTTGTATTTAAAAACATTGTGACATTATAAAAAAATTCTTTGGTTATAACTTTGTTAAAAACTTTTTCATCGTTAAATAAATCTACCAATTCTTATCAACTAAAACATTCAATGATTAGAAATATTAGAACTCTTTTAAAATTTGTGCACTACACAGTTACGAAGGAGTTATTGTTTGCTTGAAAAGTAATAACTTTTTCTGTTTTTTTGCTCTAGTTTTTAAGGAAATGAGAAAAAGTAAAATCCCTTGTCATTGCCAAACCTTGGCATTTAATTAGTTAATTGATAATAGCAGCTTTTAGAGATTGATCATTGAATTTGCTTCTCGTTTAGTTTTTTTTTTCTCTTTTCAACTCTATTTTTGTTTTCCGTTCACACACTAAGTATTTTTTTGTTGTCTACGCTTGCTCTTTTCTGATCGATTTATATTTTTCTAATCTTCTCCGCTCAACTTTTTTCAATTGCTCTACTGTAACTCTTTTCTCACTATTCTTTGCTCTCTTCGGTGCCTTTTTTTATTTCTTGGATCGTTTTTCTTTCTCTTTTGCTGTATTTTTTTCAGACTCTTTTTTTTATTAATTCTCTACTTTTACATTAGTGTCATTTCATTATTTTCTGTTGTTTAACTTTTTTTTTTTCAAATTATTTTTCTAATTCTTTTTCTTCTTTTCTTCTTTTCCTCTTTTGTTCCTTCTTCTTTAAATCACTTAAATTCTCAATTTTGTTTTACACATAATATCTAAGCTATCCGCTGTCTTTTTTTTATTTCTTCTTCTATCTCGTTTCACTTTTCTTATCTCTGGACTGTCTTTATCTCTCCCATTTTCCATTTTCTCTCTTTTTCTTTGCCTTTCTATTGCCCTTTTCATTACATTCTTTGGAATTTTTATCTCTGCTCTAGTTTTCTCTTCACACTTCGCTTTTTTTCTTCCCTGTTTCAAATTTTTCATTTGTTTTTTCTTATTTCTCCATGTATGTATTTGCAGAAGTACTAGTATTACTTATAATTCATATCTTGCGATGTATCAAATGATATTGTTGGCATAGAAATTGTAAAAAATATTGTGGTTTTTAATTTGCAATAGTATTAAATACAACACTACAAAGCAAAAAAAAATGTGTATCCTTAACAACACTCGAATTGAAAACCTGTAATATTACATGACGTAAAACGCGATTTAATAATGTAAATTAACAAACTAAAAAATTTGAATCCTTGACAGCACGGAATTCTAATTACACGAATATTACTTGACACAGAACGCGTCACAGCATCACATATGACAGAATTTTAAGTGCAAATTAAATATTAAATACACGACTCAAATATTTTATATGTTTCCAAATTTAACACGTCTTTAGAAGTTTACGGACGTGTAAAATCCAACTTGCACTCGTGCTTCTTTTTCGTTACATCATATATGATGTAATTTTACATTTTTCGGTCACAAAAAATTCTCAACAGCACTGAATTAGAAATTTCTGAAAATTACACGACTCGGAATATTATAACGACATGGAGTTAAATTAATATAACATTACACTAGACGCGATAATGTCAAGTTAAAATATAAACTGTCAAGAACACACAAATGTAAACAGAGTGTTCAGTCAAGTCGTGAACCAAAGTAATTTGTTGAAGCAGTTAGCTTCTAAGTCCGTCGATATTGTTGGTTCCGGATATCTCTGAAATCTGAAAAGCAGCGGCAGCGGAAGCGGTTCTGGAAGCGGCCTCATGCTTCTCTGCTTAAGATCTGGTACTTCGAAAGCAAGTGAAAGTGATTTTTAAAATAATTAATGTGTAAAACAAAAAAATTGTTTGTCGATTAATAAAACAAATAAAGTCCATTAATAAAAGATTGTTTTTCTTATAAAAGGATGAAAAACTCCATGAAATCGGATCAATTAAAAAGAAAACAAAACAAATTCCAATAGGATATTTTTTTACTAAAATCAGTGGTTTAAAATTTACATCACTTTCATATTACACGTTGCATAATTTTACAGACGTGTAATATTCAACTCGCTCTGAAAATTCCGTCATATATGATTTTTTTTGGTTTATTTGTGACACTTTACCAACGTTTTGGCATTCGTGTCATACATATACTTGCTTTATGGATATTTAGTTGAAATATTTTTAATGGCTAACTTCCTTAAAACTTTAGACAAAGTTTCATTCATTTTTACCAGATAGTCCGATCGTTGAAAAAACAAATATAGGTTATAAAATGATAAAAGTCACTGAACCCAGGACTGTTTTTTTGCAGAAATTACGACGAATTTTTCGCCTATGGTAAACCACCTACATACACACATAAAGTTTTTAAAATGTTAGGCTTAACAGCATGCCATTTATGGTTTGTGAAAAAAAAACTTCCAGACAATACAATAAACTGAAATGAAAAATAAAGTCAGTGAGATTTTATTCCAATTCTCTATTTAATCTTGAAACTTGTTCTAGAAAGTTCAACCTATGCCAAACATAAATCTAATACTGATATCTGAGTTTGTTAAGTTTGAATTTTTTTTGTAGTGTTAAGCCTCAACCAGCTTTTAAAGCGATTAATATGTTCTTTTCAACAGAAAACGTTTATCACCTAAAGAGTCTTAACGAGAAAATAACGAATCGATTGTCAATCACCCCGGTTTTATCTTTAACCGAAAGATCCTTTTTTACGGTCGATAGCCTCAGTTGAAGATGAGATTTTCATTCTTCGGCGAGTGACAGCATCAATAATTGCTTGAACCCTTTTAAGGCCCGCCATTTATGTTGGTGTTTCATTAAAAAATGAATGAAAAACAATGAGCGGCGGCCGTCACAATGTTTATCTTTCTACGCTTCTTTTGATTTCGTTTTCATTTTCCTGGGAAACTAAGCATAAGTACAACCAACGGATGTCCTTTTCAGTTTTGTTCCCTTGAAAACTGAAAAATGGCAATAGCTGCGGCAAAAATCGGACTTTAAATATTGAATTTGATGTGTGAAATGAGTGTGACGTAAGTAAATATTAATTTCTAAAACAAATTTTTTGTTTGAAATGGTTTTAAAGTATTATTAAATGAACAAAATATAAACTTTGAATAGTCTCAAAGGCGCGATTCTAGCCACTGTTTAATAACCTTTTAGAAATTCACAGCAGTGGCAAACAGCCTGGTGGAGAATCATTTTCCACTATGGCAGCTTCCTGCTGGGATGCCTCACTTTATGCCGGGGTATTACAAACAGTGGCAAACGCCGGAAAGCCATTTCCCAGGGTTTATGGAATGCCATCGTGGTGGTCATACCATTGAGCAAGAATGCTGTCCTTCACGAAAACACGAGAAAAACGATGGAGGAGTCAAGTGAGAACATAAACCGCCCTGCAAAACCATCGTCCTAGCAATAGCATACCGTATACATAACTCAAACGGGGTCCAAAAAGGCGAAGAACCCCTCTTGCTGCGAAAAGTGACGCCAAAGAGGCGGACGGTGAATTTGCATTTTCTGTTGAATTTCCTTCTAGCATTCAATGGGAAATGACAGAATTACGCTCGGTGATGTTGCAATCTTGGGTGCAAAAATTGCACCAACGCCAGCCAGCCAGCGGATTAATGGAATGCATTTTACGTGTTGGCATCGTGAGAAGTGGTTTTTAAAAAATCCTAACTCTAACCGATTGATGTTATGATCTTGGATCACCGTGTCATGTCAAGTTTGGTTTTAACAGGAAAAATTTTGGCTATGAAACTGTCCACTGTAGAGATTTCTGACTGTAAATTTTTCGTTTATTTTATATCCTGGAAACAAATTGGTTGTTTTTGTTGAATATCTTTTATATTCAGATTCAAACGGGAAGTTTCAAGTTACTATTACTGTTTTTTTTTTCAAAAATAAAAAAATGTCAATAAATAAGATATAAAAAAATTAATTTTAGGAAACGAACAAAAAGCTAACATTGAATAGTTAAGCTGTTTTCTTCCATTGCGACTATCTGTTATTCAAGAAGAAAGATTGATACTTAGGTCCACCTGGCAATTTGACATATTTGGCAATGCATGTAAAAAACTATTTATGTTGTCATCTTATATATAAAAATGTAGGCGTTTTCTTTGTAACACCATCACGTATAAACGGTCGGTCGGAATGAATTGAAATTTGGTATCCGAGAGTTTTTCGGGTCAGAGATGGTTTGTATAATAGTTTCAAGAATTGCACTTTTTATGGAATGGGGGCTCCCATACAAAATTATCTCTACTTCACATCTTATATATAAAACTTAAAGCGTTTTCTTTGTAACACCATCACGTATAAACGGTCGGTCGGAATGAAGTGAAATTCCGTATCTGAGGGTTTTTCAGGTCAGAGATGGTTTGTATAAAAGTTTCGAGAATCTTATTTTTTATTAAAGGGGGGCTCCCATACAAAATCATTCTGAAATGAGACACAACTCCAAAAATTTCATGACGATTTCCATGAAAATTGATTCACGAGCACGAAGATGTTAAAGACGAAACATTTTCCACCGATTTACTAAGAAATAGGTAAAACGAAGTTTACCGGGTTAGCTTGTTTTATATATTTAATGATGTCAATCAATTTTGTATAACACTTTCGTGAAGGGTAGTATTAACAGGTTGATGTAAGTGGGTGTTCGCCTCGCCTTTGCCTGGAACATTTCACCTCGCCCTAGTATACAAAGAAGTGTAGGAAAAAGGCGGCAAAAACCCACATCCGGAAGGGCTTTCTTTTAAAGAAGTTGTTCGAAGTGGCTTTTGGTAGGGTAATTTCGCTATATTTACCCTATCTGTTGGTTCCACGGAAGTGTTCAAGGACTGCACACGCGTCGGCGTAGTAGATCTTAGATCTACTACGTCTAACCGTAGAAGGACCTCGAAGTTCTCTGGCTCGAGGGCCATAATCGTGAAGGAGAACATACCTCGGGCTAAGCCCTAACCGCAAAGGAGGCCTCTCTTGGTTCAGTCACTCTGCCTAGTTCCTGGGCCGAATCGATCGTGTCAACGAGAGGAGACGTCTATAACACCCCTGACTCCGCTCCAAGAACGTTACGAGTCAGGAGGTTAACTCGAAGAGAAGACCATCTAGCCACGTGCCCCAGGAACCAATATAAATTGTGGACCAAGTGCCTAAGCTTCCACCGGGGAGGAAGAACCTACATCATCGATCCAGCCAAAAACCAGGCGACTTCAACAGCAGCAGCAGAAATCATACCGGTACGTCCTCAT
>NC_073692.1:307060614-307075721 GCF_029784155.1 Uranotaenia lowii | reverse complement strand
TTCCCGATTGTTTTGATAACGTGCTGCTATTAGGTCTACCCCTTTTCTGATGGCTGATACGGTTATATACGTTATGGCGATCCAAAAAAAGGATTATGTTCCCGAATCAAAACTTGGAGCCAGAAGACTCTACTGTGAATTTCAGCTCATTTGGTTAACTTTAAGTGGTTGCTCAATGATGTTCAAGTTTGTATGAAAATTTGACACCATTTGTTCTAAATCTGTAAATCTGTAAAATCTAATTGTTTGGCTCTTACTTTTATGCACATGCATCGATTACCCTACATTTGGTTTTCTCAATCTTGACGGTATTCCACACCCACACATTTCCCTTGAAGACCGTCAGCATTTTGCAGTTTTGTTACAACAAATGGCGTCAAATGTCCATACAAACGTGAGGCTTACTGAGCGACCGCTTTGAGTTAGCCAAATGAGCTGTAATTTGGAATAGAGTCTTCTGACCATTGACAAAATGAGCTGAAATTTGGCATAGAGTCTTTTGGCAGTCTAAGGAACGATTTCAGCTCCCATGGTTTTGATTTCAGAGAGCCCAATTTATGCAAAACCCCACCCGATTAGGAGATCATATCAAAATTACTACTCGATCCCATCTCAATAAATATTATTATCTTATTCAGATATAGCTATCAAAATCTTCGATATTCTCGTTTCGAAAAGAAAAAAATCTGGTTCGATACAAACAGTTATTTTGCCTGCCTCAACTTGCCTGCTTGCAAAGCTTGGAAATGCGTAGATTCGGAGGAATCGGCAGAATATGCTATCTATTTCTGCCCCAGGTTCGTTGCAAGGCGTCAACAACTTCAAAATTTGATCGCTGAAAATGATTTGAGTGAGATGTGTAGTGACGAACAGTCGTGGCGGGCTATAGTCGACGAAATCTCGCAAACCACGCGCGATCTATTGATTACAAATCAGAATGGATGATGAATGGAGAGAAAGAGAGAGAGAGATAGTCAACCAATCGAAGTCCACGGAGTCGCACACTTATAGGAATGGCTTCCAGGAGCGTGGGGCAGTCGATTCGCTATGTCAACAGATCGGCTACGAAGGAAGCTCGTTCTGCGTTTCTACCGGCTTGAAGAGTGTCCATGTCTATGAGAAGGTTTCGATGTTCATAGCTTGGCAAGAGAAACGGCTAAAGACAGATGTTGAAGGGCGAATCGCAAGAAGCGCCGCTGTATAGCCTCGATTTTGGTAGTAGGAACACAAAACAGCTAATGCGTATTCAAGAACAGAGCGAACAATACTGCAATACAAACTTTTCAGGCAATGCGAATTCTTGAAGTCCTTGGGCACTCGAAATAAGAATCCAAGACTTCTCGAGGCATTGTCGACAACGTAGTTTACGTTTGTCCTGAATTCCAGCTTCTGGTCTAGAATTAAGCCCGGATCATTGATGTGTTCTTCGCGTTCGATTGGCTCATCTCCGAGGAAGTACTCAGTGGAAAAAGGCTGCCGCCTTCTTGGAAAAGCAGACAGTTTATGTCACACCAGTGAGGTTGAATTGATTTCATAAGAAATCCATAAAGTCCTGGCCGTTGATGTTGTAAAATAGTTTTAGGTCGTCAGCATAGCATAGCTTTGGGTCGTCGAGGAGTGAGAGTGCATCGTTGAAGTAGATTAAGAAAATAATCGGTCCTAAATGGCTTCCCTGACGCACCCCAGAAAAAGCAGAGAATTGTCTGTAGCTCCGGAACCAAGAAGAGTTCCGCAGAAACCCAAGCGTTCGATCTTTCCAGTGGCAATATCGTGGTTGACTTTGTCATATGCAGTAGACAAATCGGTGTAAGCAGCGTCAGTTTGAGACTTCGCAGCAACACTTTCGTGCACTTAAGAAGTAAACGTCAGAAGGTTAGTTGTCTTGGAGCGCTTGGGTATGAATCCGTGTTGATCGTCGGAAAAAATATTCTTAGAGGACAAGAAAATTGGATCCAAGACCAACAATTCGAATAGTTTGGCTACTGCGCATAATGCCAAGATTCCTCGGTATTTGTTGACGTTTCTTCTGTTACCTTTTTCATACACCAGAAACATGTAAGCCTCCTTCCAAAGTGAGAGGAAGGTAGCTCTATCAAGCGAAGCTTGGAGAACAAGCCTTACAGTAGTCAGCACAACAGGCATAAAACGTTCAATAAAAGAAGCAAGTATTCCGTCCGGATCCGTTGAAAAAGTATAATTAAGCTTAGCTGCTGCTTTAGAGATGACTACATCCTCAACTGCAATGTTGTTTATAGAGAAGCCCAGTGGAGCAATATTCCTGGCAGCACTATCCAATTGTGCAGGGGATGAAGAAGCTGTATTATAGATAGACGAGAATTTTTGTGCAAAGAGATCACGGACTCCACGATCAGCGTTCGCCGTATTGTCATCCAGAAACATTTGGTGGCAGACCAGGTACATTTCGCTGACTTTTGAGATGTTTCCAAAACGATTTTGGTTCGGACTTGAGATCACGTTGGAACTCAAACTAGATAGTTTTGGTAACAACGTTGGCTGCCTTTTTTGAAGGACATTTATTCTACGATAAATGTCCTTTGTGTTGGAGGATCTTGACTTGTTATAATTTCTAAGGGCACATTTTTTGCCGTCTTTATTCGTTGTAGTTCTGTCGTGATCTCAGAGCAAGTTCACTCGTGTTGGGAATAATTGGTAGAAATTTTGACACTTGTAGCACATTTTGAAAATTTTACCTAGCAGAAATGTTTTCAAGATCTTTAAGTGTTGAGTTTTTTTTACAACACTGTTTCAATTTCAGCCGTATATGATAGATATGGCGATCGATAACGTAATTCAAGATGTGGCCGCAACGTTGGGATCAGATGGGTCGAACTCAGATTTCCAGTCGATGGTAACCAGGGTACGAGAAATCTCGTCAAAGTCGGCGTTTTTGAAGTCAAGATAGAATGTGTAGTGTATAGTACCGGTAGTAGAATTATTGTACTGATCTTCAGGATAAAAACAAAATATATAATTTATCTATTTTGTAATCAAATTACTTCAAATGGTTTGTTACATTTTAAAACGAACATTTCTTTGCTAAGCGTGTAAAAACGATAAGAAGAGTTCCTCGCACAAGTGAGAGAGAAGCAAAAGAGATCGATGAGTCTCGCTCACACAACTAGAACGGGGAACGTTTAGAACTCAGTTTATAGGAGAATTTGCATGAGGACGTACGTGTTTTGTTTTGCTCTGATTTTGAGCAGCAAGTACCGTCACGACAAACAGCTTCTGCGACAGATGGCGGTAGAAGAGAAGCTAGACATAGCGTTAGTAGCAGACCCCTATTATAGAGCCCTGAATGGCACAAATTAGGTAACCGATAGTGCCAATCTGGCCGAAATAGGGGTGACAGAAAAGTTTGCCATACAAGAAGTGGTCACATCGAATGAGAAAGGCATCATGATAGCCAAAGTCAATGGGATCTTCTTCTGTAGCTGCTACGCTGCCCAAACCGGGATCTGTCTACAGCGCCAAATTGTACGTTATATTCCACAGAACCGGGCCCAGTATTGACCCTTGCGGTACCTCAGCTGTAACATCCATTTCCTGGAATCCTTCGCTCGTCATGTATTGTAACTTACGGTAATAGCTTTCCACTAATTTGCACAGATATTTCGGTATCCTCATTTTTATAAGCGAAGAATCAATTGCTGCCCAGCTGACACGGCGTTGCGCACGTCCTGTGTTACTACCGCACAAAAACGATCCCCTTTTCTCTTCTTCTTCTCTTCTTTATCAGCCGTTTCGATGTATCTATTCCAACCATTCCAACCGTATCAAGTCCTGTCTAGTAGGTAAATTTTCCTGTATGCCGACGGGATCCCGGTTTGGGCAGCGTAGCAGCTACAGAAGAAGATCCCATTGACTTTGGCTATCATGATGCCTTTCTCATTCGATGTGACCACTTCTTGTATGGCAAACTTTTCTGTCACCCCTATTTCGGCCAGATTGGCACTATCGGTTACCTAATTTGTGCCATTCAGGGCTCTATAATAGGGGTCTGCTACTAACGCTATGTCTAGCTTCTCTTCTACCGCCATCTGTCGCAGAAGCTGTTTGTCGTGACGGTACTTGCTGCTCAAAATCAGAGCAAAACAAAACACGTACGTCCTCATGCAAATTCTCCTATAAACTGAGTTCTAAACGTTCCCCGTTCTAGTTGTGTGAGCGAGACTCATCGATCTCTTTTGCTTCTCTCTCACTTGTGCGAGGAACTCTTCTTATCGTTTTTACACGCTTAGCAAAGAAATGTTCGTTTTAAAATGTAACAAACCATTTGAAGTAATTTGATTACAAAATAGATAAATTATATATTTTGTTTTTATCCTGAAGATCAGTACAATAATTCTACTACCGGTACTATACACTACAGAATGGTGTTAATTTTGCGACAGGAGCAAGTCGAGTGACATTGAGCGAGACTAATAATAAGGTGTACTGCTTTAACGTACGGAGCAGAGGCCAAAACAACGGACATCTCTCGTGCAATCAGGAGGCAGATACAGTACGCAGTAGAGTGCCCCAAATGACCCGACTTTTGGAAAAGTTATGCGCTGCAGGCTGAAATTGATCCTAGTTCTAGTACAAGATCTCATGCCAAATTTGGGCCAGATCGGATCACGGGAAGGGATCGCTCAACGAGCCTGAAGTTTGTATGGGATTTCGAGACATTTTGTTCGGGAGAATCATGAAAAACCAGTTTTTCATCAATAACTTTGGTTTCCGTCTGCCGATTTATTTCAAAAACGAGTTTTCTTAAAGCCTAAATTATGAAAAATATTTCATCCGAAGACTGCATTTCGATAAGAGTTAAGGTAAAAAAGTTATCAAGCTTCAAAAATGGGCTAACTTTTTTAACGGTGGTATTCAGCACTGTTAATGAGGGATCAATATGTTCGACCGCCTCTACTCATTAACAGTGATGAATACCATCCTTAAAAAAGTTTGCTCATTTTTGAAGCTTAATAACTTTCTTATCTTTACTCTAATTGAAATGCAGTCTTCGGATGAAATATTTTTCATAATTTAGGCTTTAAGAAAAACCGTTTTTGAAAGAAATCGGTAGACGGGAACCAAAGTTATTGATGAAAAACTGGTTTTTCATTATTCTCCCGAACAAAATGTCTCGAAATCCCATACAAACTTCAGGCTCGTCGAGCGATCCCTTCCCGTGATCCGATCTGGCCCAAATTTGGCATGAGATCTTGTACTAGGACTAGGATCAATTTCAGCCTGCAGCGCATAAAATTTCACAGGTTTTGAATTTCCCATACAAATTTGGGGCAGTCTAGTACGCAGGCATTAAGTTTACGGTCACCAAGATCAATGCGGGTCAACACAAGTTACAGATCGCTCCAGGAATTGTCTTCGATGAGCAACGTTGGGAGATCCGATTTAACGGCAATTAACACTCCGCCACCGGTGGTCTTTTTGCTATTACGTAAACTGCGATCGTAATAAAATACTACATACTCAGGGCCAAATATCTGGCTCGAAATATAACGGTCGTTCAGCCATGTTTCCGTAAAGGCGACGACGTCGTTACAGCAACATGAGCTTGCGAGCAGATAGTCTGCTAGACACGAGTTTATACCTCTGACGTTCTGGTAGTACAAGTAGTATAAGGTTATCGAGTCAAACGTTTTCGAGGCAGAGCTAGATCCCCCAACACTGGAAGAGAGAGTACCATCAGGCGAAGGAAACCGGTTGGAAGTGCCATACTTGCCCGAGTTCACAGGCTAGAGAATCCCTTCCTCGTAGTGGACCTCGCAGGAAGTGGGATTAACCACTATCGGGGGATACCCACGGATAGAGAGGCTCTCGATGCCGGGCAAACCTCTCGAGTCGGAGTAGGATGACGTCTTCGTCGGGAATCATCCGAGTCGTTGCGTTAAGGCCGGCGTGTGTGCCGTAACAGGCGCGAGTCTAGGAAAAGCTACTCTTGATCTGGCACACGACGGGCAAGGTGGCAAACCTCGAATCCTGGAGATAAGAGATCGGGCTTCAAGTCGTTAGAGGAGAGGTCAGGCCTCGAATCTCCAGGTGGAGAAGTTTGTGTGGTCAACCTCGAATCTTTATGATAAGGGGTCAGGTCTCGAGTCGTAAGAGGAGGGATCGGGCCTCGAGTCGAGAAGAGAAGATTCAACATTAATCAACATGAGGAGGGGTATAAGTGATGACCTCGAGTCATTACGAGGAGAGGTTGGATCTCAAGTCGCTAGAGGAGAGATTGGGCCTTGAATCGTGCAGAGGAGAGGTCAACCTCGAGTCGATGCGAGGAGGGGTCGGATCTCGAGTCTTAAGAGGAGAGATCAGGAGGAGAGGTTTGTGTGGGAATCTCGAGTCATTGCGAGGAGATGTCGGTTCTGAAGTCGTTAGAGGAGAGTTCAGGCGTCGAGTCGTAAGGATGAGAGGTTTTGCTGAAAGTGGTCTCGTTAATGAGTATTGCCTTGGAGCGCACTAGCGCGAATAGACCTATTGGAGTATAGTGTGTTGAACAGTTCGAGGTGGGAACTAGGTATGCGGCCCTAGGGGGAGTTTAGGGAGGAGTTTAGGGAGTAGGAGGTATACACGGAGTATATCAAGAGTCTTTGTACCCATGGACCCAACATAGCAAACTGGGGGACGCGGTGGCTCGTCGTGCCATGGAATACAATCCGCAAACCGGGATTCATCTCCTGTGGTTACCAACTTATAAAAAAAGGCTAGAGAGCCCCTGAGCCACAGATGAACTCAGGGCCGGGACGACTGAAGACGCTAGCGAGAATCAGCGCGTCTGAGTCGAAGGGCAAAGCGGTCTCCGTTAGACCGGATACGTTGCGTCCCGGTGCGGAAGGCCAAGTACAAGTTACTACATTTTCGAGGTTCGGAAAAGAGCGTGCTGAAGAACTGGGGAGCGTAACACGTTAATAAGCTCGCATTGCACTGAAAAGGAGAGTTCATCACGATGAAGAAGGCCAACAAAAAATTCTGGCTAGGTAGTTTCTCAATCGGTCATGCCTTGGTGGTTAGGAATCCTACGGGAGTGAAGGCTGACGCGGGCACGAGTTACTTTGAAAGCCTGTGCTTAATCGGCACACGTCTTAGGGTCTTCTGTACCAGTGTGCAGTTGGCGAAAGACGAAAAGGAGAAAGAGGACATAGGAAAAGGAGGAAAAGGAGAGAAATGAAATTGGATTAAGAGGATAAAGGAAAAAGAGGAAAGAGTGAGACGTACAAGTTCATGAGCACAGCCTACCCCTTGATGTAGTAACACAGAGTGAAACCAAGGTGGTTTTAGTGGGACAATCCCACTTACAGAAGCAAACGCTCGGCTTTTATGACTTGAAGTCAAATTTCCATCTTAAAACAAAAAATGTTAAACGTCACAAAAAAATCGCTTTGAGTTATCAACGTTAAAAAATCGAAACTTTCATAGCCCTCTCCGTTAAACAATTTAAAGGTTTTGTTTCTGTATTCTATCGAAAGATCAACATCATGTGAGTAGGTTTCTTAAAAAAATATGTCATTGTTGCCGTATTGACCATAATCCACCATTCTTCAACTGAACAATTTGTTTATTACTTCCATGTAAGGCATTCTTCCGTTCCTGACAAGGTAAGCCCCATTCTGTCTCCCATGCTGTGCCAACTGTGGGTTGAATCTTCAAGCTTTAATCAATTCTTAAACTCACCCCCTCTGTTCATGCTAGCACACATTCACACACTCCCTATTCACATCAGACCACCCTCACCCACTCCACTCTACCATGAAGTGGCAGATTACGACAGGTACCATTATAGATTGAGTATGAGCCACTCACTTGTCATGCCTAGCACGGAAATTTTTCTACTCGCACTCACTCGCATACACGCTACTGCACTGGATCTGGATATTAATCTAGAAGTATATCACTCACTCACCCGTCTCCTCAACCTTCTTCAGCTTTCTCAACAGGGCGGATGTCTCCGGTTGTCTTCATGCTATCGCATATATTCGAGCCTTGAGTTGTCGAGAGGGTTCTTTCAGAGGCCGTTTCACTTCCCCCCTAACGAAATACAGGTTTTTGGTATACCAGTCAACAAATTTTCATTGTTCGATTAAAAAAAAAGAGTGAAAAGGAGCTCGGATTCTTTAAAAGCTTGAAGCTTCCGGTATCAATCTTCTTTTTGGCTGTCTCTTCCTCGGGAACACTCAAATTTGCACACGAAAAAATATACGATTTATACTTTGTCCATGAGCAACACTTTTAGTTGATTTTATTTAAATTTTTGTGTGTCAAAATTTTAATGTGCTTCACATTTTTTTTTGTAATTTTATTTTTGAATTTTTCATTTACTTTAAAAAATTAAATGAAAATCGCACAACCCGATGTTGTTTTATTCATTGCTGATGAAGTCTAGCTTGGAGCTGTATCCTTGCGCCCCGGAAAAAATACGCCATCTTAACGGAGTCAACATCAATCCTTTCTACTACTTCCGAGCACATGTTTCCGCACATAAGGAATACCTTTGCTTGCACTGCAGCACACACATCGTTCTCGATTCCCGGCCGGCGCGAAAAGTGATGACTAAGACAATGATCCTTCCGATGCTTCCCTCTTCGAGGGGCTTCGAGCTGCCTCTCTCCATTTCTGATCCTGGACCTGCTCTGCCCCAACCTGGATTCCGTTCCGGTGTGGCTTAAATCTTCTCGTCGAATGGCGTTTTGACGAAGTACGTCGTCAGGATTCCTTTACCCTTGACGGGAATCGGACCGCGGCACTCGCAGGAATATCCGGCTGCCATCAGCACCTTGGCCGTGTTTTCCGTTGCCTGATGGAAGAGAAGAAAGGGGCTGGATAAGATTTAAAATTTAAAGTCCTAAAAATGGGGGTATTTCGGTAAACTACTTTAAGTTTTGTCAGTTGTTTTTAATTCATTTTAATTAAGTCATTAACAATCTGAATAAGTTTCCCCAGAAATCTGAAGCTCAAAAGTTAGAGCTCTTACTTCCACAAGCCAGCTGATTCACCACCTGAAGGATAATTTTTCCATAGGACGTTTATTTTATTGCTGTTCTCATTTGTCGGCAGGCTCCGACAGTGAGAGGTTTGGTGATAAGAGAGGAAAATTCCCAACAGCATTTTGACAAATTGCACAACTTGCAAACGACTTGAAAGCAGGTTTTTTTCGCCCACTTTACAACGTCCGTCCCCCACTTGAGAAGTACCCGGGTGGAAGAACAAAACACCGGGTAAAAAACTTTCTAAGAACAAAACCACTATTGCTTAGCACCGGCTTGAGTACTGGGGCTCATTTTTCAGAATCTGGGACAAGTTCTTCTCGGATGATGTTTGCTAGAGGGGGCGTTGCAAAATGAAACACTTTCTAATTAACGTCCAACGACGTAGCAACAAATTGTTCGTTTTATTGCTGCTGCAATTGAGCGTGAATTTTTTTATTGCGCTCTCTCTATTGAAGGTAACAAGCGGAGTCACTTGATTTAATTGAAAAAAAGAAGACAGAAAATGAATGATACGAGAAGAAAGAAGAAAGAAGAAAGAAGAAAGAAGAAAGAAGAAAGAAGAAAGAAGAAAGAAGAAAGAAGAAAGAAGAAAGAAGAAAGAAGAAAGAAGAAAGAAGAAAGAAGAAAGAAGAAAGAAGACAGAAGACAGAAGACAGAAGACAGAAGACAGAAGACAGAAGACAGAAGACAGAAGACAGAAGACAGAAGACAGAAGACAGAAGACAGAAGACAGAAGACAGAAGACAGAAGACAGAAGACAGAAGACAGAAGACAGAAGACAGAAGACAGAAGACAGAAGACAGAAGACAGAAGACAGAAGACAGAAGACAGAAGACAGAAGACAGAAGACAGAAGACAGAAGACAGAAGACAGAAGACAGAAGACAGAAGACAGAAGACAGAAGACAGAAGACAGAAGACAGAAGACAGAAGACAGAAGACAGAAGACAGAAGACAGAAGACAGAAGACAGAAGACAGAAGACAGAAGACAGAAGACAGAAGACAGAAGACAGAAGACAGAAGACAGAAGACAGAAGACAGAAGACAGAAGACAGAAGACAGAAGACAGAAGACAGAAGACAGAAGACAGAAGACAGAAGACAGAAGACAGAAGACAGAAGACAGAAGACAGAAGACAGAAGACAGAAGACAGAAGACAGAAGACAGAAGACAGAAGACAGAAGACAGAAGACAGAAGACAGAAGACAGAAGACAGAAGACAGAAGACAGAAGACAGAAGACAGAAGACAGAAGACAGAAGACAGAAGACAGAAGACAGAAGACAGAAGACAGAAGACAGAAGACAGAAGACAGAAGACAGAAGACAAAAGACAGAAGACAGAAGACAGAAGATAGAAGACAGAAGACAGAAGACAGAAGACAGAAGACAGAAGACAGAAGACAGAAGACAGAAGACAGAAGAAAGAAAAAAAAAGAAAGAAGAAAGAAGACAAAAGAAAGAAAAAAGAAGAAAGAAGAAAGAAGAAAGAAGAAAGAAGAAAGAAGAAAGAAGAAAGAAGAAAGAAGAAAGAAGAAAGAAGAAAGAAGAAAGAAGAAAGAAGAAAGAAGAAAGAAGAAAGAAGAAAGAAGAAAGAAGAAAGAAGAAAGAAGAAAGAAGAAAGAAGAAAGAAGAAAGAAGAAAGAAGAAAGAAGAAAGAAGAAAGAAGAAAGAAGAAAGAAGAAAGAAGAAAGAAGAAAGAAGAAAGACGAAAGAAGATTCAAAAGTTCCATTAAACAGAACACATGTTTACAATTTCAAATCTTTCTTTAGTTGCTTCCACTTTCTCGAATTTTTGTGACGAATCGACGAGACAAGTATGTGTCGTTACACTGAATCGATTTAGAGTCATTTTTGAATTTCTCAAACCCTGGGATTTTAAAAGATTCGTTTTGGTTCAAAACTCATCCATGATTTATTTAAGGATTTCGAAATATAATCAACATACGATGAGTATATTTGAACTATTGGGTTTGTATGAAATGAGCTTTTTTGTTTATTTAAAAACAAAATGATCACAGTCTTAATCTTGTACCTACATCAAAGCAACCTACTTCTACGGGACGCAAATCGGTCGCGTCTCGACATCAAAATACAAAATTAAAATTTTCGCATAATGAATCTCAGTAAAATTCTTCAATTTCTATTGGCTATCAAGATAGAGGAGGTTGGTAATTGGACCGATCTCTGGCGTCGCTTCCGGTTTACCTTTGACACCGATAGTCAGTTCCGGTTAGAGTGTATTGGTGTGTTGCTGGCCTTTGCTTTTACGGTAACAATAATATTGTGGACGATTGTCAGTTTGTCCCGAAGAACGGTTAGTTCATTGAACTATGAATCAAGTTTGAGTTTTTTGAACCCTTTTTTTCATTTCAACAGCCGGAACTGGAACCACGAACGGCGTTGCTACTGCTTGAAGCCTTGGAAGACAACAGGAAATCGCTCAGGGAAGTCGTCCACATTTTGAAGGTAAACTTGATATACTGAAGGTCTAAAACGGCTAATATTTATGGATGAAACACATTTTACAGCGACCAGTACCGGAGCCGGCAATCGTTCCGTTGGCCCCGGAATTTGCCGAAACTGAACCTAGCAAGCCAGCGGCTAAAGGCACCGAAATTCTTATGGGGCCAAAACTACTCAAAGATTCAAGTCGTCAACCATCACGTTTGCGCGAAAGAACTCAAACAAGTCTCAAACTTAAAGCAACAGCCAAGGATTCTCGACAATTTTTGAAAGATCGAACTGAACAGTCGAAGCGTCCAGTTGTAACAAAATAAAAAAAAAATTAAAAAAAATCTAATTTATCCCTTCAGCTTAACCAAAGTCCTTTTTTTTGTCCGAAACTCACCTGAAGCCGTCCCATCACTCCACAGGAATCCATCCGGCTGGCCACGTTGACCGTGTTGCTCCAGATGTCGTACTGTGGCTTCTGGGCTCCGATTACGCCCGCTATCACCGGGCCATGATTGAGGCCGATCCGCAACCTAAAGCGTTGGAATGATTCTCGATTGATCTGGTCCAGGGCCGTCATCAGGGCGATGGCGAACTCGACCAGCACTATCACATTGTGTTCCTCTGTGCGTTTCTCGTCCTGCGTTTTTTTTTGGAAAAAAAACATTTTATTAGTTTATGTTATCGTTGCATACAGTAGATATTTGAAATACTAGTCGAATTTGGAAGCATTTCGTATTGACTTTCTTTAAGACCGTTTTTGCTAATTTATTCAAATTTATAATATAGGGGAATACTTGTCTACTACCGGACACTTAAGGATTTTTTAGCAATAACTTCAAAAAATAATTTTCATGTTGGTTCCTCCGCTGATTTGAAGAGTGTCAATATTATGATCACTAAGCTATAGTAGAAACAATTTAATTTTCAACATATTCATGAGGTAAGAGAAATAATTTCATGTTAGTTTTCACTCATTTCCAAGAGTGTTGTCTATAGCCGGACACTACGAATTACTTCACTAAAGTTGTCACTAATGGCACAAAAACGTAGCAAAATGACTCAAATCAGATGCACAGATCTTGGAAGTACCTTCCCAGATAACCAGAAATCGTAAAGCAGTGTTCATTGTAGATTGTATAAGCATCCCGTTTAAATTGGAATTGTATAAACATCTTGTTGTAGCTAAACCAAGTTATATTTTATCGTTTATGGTTTATATAGTTCATTATGTACGATAACATTTTATTAATCCTATAGAAAGATCACTAAAGTTGTTTTGAATCGCAGTAGAATTGTGTAAAGTTCAATATTATATCCCACTGTACAATTAAGCAATCTTACATGCTTGCGATCTATGATGACATATTATTTCCATGAAAGGTCGTACAGTAATTGTAAGAACAGCGTATAATGGAATTTAAATAATCTGCGGATTGTCGAATTGTTTAACAGTGCAGTAAAAAACTAGCTAAGATCGCACAGCGCTGAAAACAATTATTGATTGTTATAGAATCGTCTATGAGATAGGTTAAAGTTGTATTTAAAAAAACGGCATCTATAAATAGATTTGGAGTCCGAAATGATGCAGTCAGTGGTATTTTATACGATCAACTGATTTTTAAACGGAACTACCAACTGTACACGAACAAATTTGCTTGTTTGTATCAACATGAAATGGTGCCGAGGAAGTATCGAAGGACAGGGATCGGAACGTTGTGAGTTTGAGACTGAGGAAAGAGAAACATAAAGTTGTTATGGTTCAATTTTTTTTCGCAGTAAACATTAAATTCTATTGTATTAATGTTCACGGCGATTCATAGTAAAATCGTAATAAGGAAAAATATAATTGCTTTGGGATACAGTAACAATAAATTGTATTAAATGGCGAAGAAAGTTGTACAAACCTCAGGCTACCTGCAAAAGGAAATTGTAATCAAATTGTAAGGCAGGCAATAGAAAGTTGTAAGTTGTACAATCCTAAGATTTTATGCAAATCAAAGTTGCTATCAAATTGTTGAAAACGCAATACAAAGTTTTATATTTTCAAGGTGAGCAAAATTTGGTCCGTATATTGCCTCCACTTTGGTACGTACAGGCTCATATAGAATATTCTATACAACTTTTTCAGATTGTACAAAAGTGTGTATATCTCAGAAACAACTGAAATATACAGACCAAAATGTTCACTGGGTTATATCATCTTATATCAACTGTAACCAAAAGATTACCTTCCAACGATAACGTTTGTGCGCAATTCACATTTTTCAAGCTAAAAAAACGACCACAATACAAATGCAAAGTTAAGGCGATCGTATCCGACCTACAAGGCAAAAGCTTTCGATGCCTATCATCGGTTGGCCTTAACGATTGGATTACCATATTTCAAACACCATATCAGGCTGCTATTAACCCTATTTCCATGGTATCAAAACATTAAAAGGATTCTGCGTTTTTTGAAAAATCAATGCTGTCCGGCCAATTACAAGTCCCCCTACTTGATATAAGTGAGAAAACGATTGATGAATTGTTGCGTTTACATTTTAAATTGTGAAAGTTTTAACAAATTCTCGAATGAAGAGGTTTTATCATTAAGTATTCAATTTAAGTAAGAAAATACTTTCGCATCGCAATCATGTTCTGGGAGAAGCAAACCGTGCATTTTGAAGAACAGCCGGTAACTTAAATTTAACAAACTACTGATGAAAGAATTCCAGTGGAAGTACGACAATTACAGAAAACTTCACGCGGAACATGTCAATCACCTAGGAATCTTGATGTAGCAAAATATAGGTATTTTTAAGAATGATCTTTGTGGGTTTGAAATCCTGCGATTCAGTGGAGTAGCCTGGTATGGGATAGAGAGAAAACAGAAAGCTTAATGAAGCGGACGATGCTCCATGAAGTAGGTTGTTTTCGCGGGAATGAACAATCGTCGCTAGAAGGTCAAAGATTGTGTCAAACTAAAATTGAACGGTTCAGCTGTTGAAACAAATGCTATGGATGGAGCTATAGCAATAGTCTTCATGTCTGGAACGAGTAGGGTGTCCTGTCTTTCATCTAGTGAATGTTTTTACCATTTTGTGAATGTAAAAGGCCTACACATTACAAAAGGGCAACCCATGTTTTCCTAAAGCTATGTCTTTTTCAGTTATTTTCTAACAGAATCAACAGTCTCGGTTTTTAATAACCACTGGATTGCTGTTATATCAATGATCTTCAATGGGATGATCACAGACGATTCACGGATGATTCACGGTAAGCTGTGAAATCGTCATCATTGATTGTCAGGCGTTGGTAATATGTTCTTCGAGGGAAATTTGATCAATAAATGGATGTGAAGAAAACATTGTAAGAACCACCTTGATCCGATATTGATTTGCCAGCATTATCTTGCTTACTAGTGCCATCTACATTTCAAACCGGGAAACGTTTCATGATCGAAATTCAATGTAGCCGTTAGACGAGTTTCTTTTGTATTTTTACAATAGAGGGTTACTCTTTTGTTAGAGGCAGATCCGGTCTTTTTTCCTAAAGTTGAACGCCATTCGAGTAGAGAACGTCGAACGAGTCGGCAAGTTGCGCCTGGTTAAAGTTAGTGCTACTGAGTAGGAGCATAGAAAGTATAGAGGACTAGGTAGGTTTCTTCA